>NW_020664580.1:534938-766168 GCF_002925995.2 Terrapene triunguis
ATTGTAAATATAAGGCAGAGTAACGATGGACAAGAATTGCTTGGTTGGAAGGAAAGAGTGTTGCCAAATATGCTGTCATCACCTTAAGCGGCAGAGCTACTTCCCCCCAGTGGAGTAGGGCTGCCGATCAAGAGCAATCGTTGCTGCTACCAGCTGGTTTATAGCTAGATGCTTGGACTAAGGCATCATCAGCACTAGTACTGCCAGCACAGGTGGAGGGAGTTCTCTAGTTTGCTAGGCACAATTACCACCTCTGTTTGCTTTGTTTGTTGTGGAAATTCTCTATTACAGGTCTAGTCTGACTCTCCTGTTACTTACAGTAGTTTTACCCCAGTGTAACTCCATTGGCTTCAGTGGACTTTGGTTCACACAAATATAAGTGAGAGGAGAATTGGGACCCTTATTTTGAGAGTCACAGTCATTGATACCAGATTTTTCACTAACTACCTCATTATCATCCTCCCTCTCCAGTTCTCTGCCCACTCCACACGCTTATCCATATTTCAACAGATGTTTTCCGAGCAATAGAAGGGTATCTCTCTGGGTGGTGTTAGCTAAGGTGTCTATTATTCTCACTGAGCCCTTAAGCTTTGTTGGCTGACTATTGCTTCCTGGAATTTGTTTGATGTGTAGGTGCCTGAGGATCCTTTATGACAGTTTTAACTGGAAACCAAGATACTTCCTTCAGCTCACCACATGCTCAGTGGAGGATGGCAAACATTTTGTTTTGGATTTCTTGTGTGGTTTATTCAAAAACACCCTGGCCTCATCTACAATTCCCTATTGTTGCCACCAACATACTTCCAATGGCAGGACTGGGCCTGGAAGTTCACCATATAATTTGATCTTTTTAGACAGGAGGATACTAGTGAAAAGGAAATTCTCAGTGTCACAGTGTAGAACAGCTGTAGGCAAGAGTAATACAAAGGGTCTGAGTGGTGTTGCAACAAGGTGTGTGTGTGTGTGTGTGTGTGTGTGTGTGTGGTGGAGGAGAGTACAACCTAAGGAGCAGGACAAGAAAAGGCAGGGCTTCTGGTGTCATGTGAAATTGCAAAGGTGAAAGTTATCTGGGGTATGGGGTGGGGAGAAAGAATGCAAACTGGGAATTAGAATAAAACAACACTTTGTGTGTCTGACTCTGAGAGCATGGAGATCATGCTAGCATGCACCCCCCCCCCTTTGGTCAGAAATGGCACTGCAGTTGAGCCCTGCCTCACTTCCCTTCACCTGGGTTATAAAGAAGCCCAGCCAGACTTTTTTAAATCAAAGATCACCCCCCTTCCATTTATTAATGACACCCATAAGCACAAGCAGCAGCTAACTCTGATCCACCCGGAGATATTCGTCACCTTGGGTTTAGTCCAACTAGCCATGTCTGAATCTTCCTTTCAGAAAACTCTTCTTTCCTGAGCTCGAAAACAGTTTCTGGTCCACAAAGCTTCCTGGTTCCTTTTCAGGGTTACCACTTTGCAGTCCTTCCTGAAGCAGGAATCCCCAGCTTTCCTCTTTGGAAGTGGAATGTATTAGTTAGTTCCACCCTTTCTCCTCACCTGGAGCTGAGTTGTGGATTAGCCAGCTGTGGGGCCTTTACCAGCTTCTCCCCATCTGGCCTTTTCCTTAATTAGCCTTCAGGCTTCTCATCAGTCCAGACTTTCTCTGCTGGTATCTGCTAGATCAATGGTTCTCAACCTTTTTGGGCTCAGGACACACTTGTAAATGTTTATGGCCTGTCGTGGGGGTAAAGGTCCTCTGGGGAGGTTTCAGTCAGATCCTGCCCTGGGGGGGGGTTGGGTCCTGTCCGGCACTTACCTCACAGTGGTGGCTCCTGAAGCCCCTGTGCTGTGGAGTAGGCTGGGCTTGGCTCTCTGCTCCGGGCATTGCAACCTCTGGGGTTGCAACGCCGCTCAAGTTCTCCCCCCGCCCCCCACTGGTCCAAATTTGTGTGAGCGAAGTTGTGACCTGGCTCATGGGGTTGCAGTGCTACTCACTCAGATTTGGCCTACCCAATGGCCAGAGTCTATAGGATCGCTCCTGGTTACAGGGCAGAGCGGCCGACGGCCCCAACGACGATGTAGGACCTTGCCACTGGCTCAGCGGGGGAGTCCTACTGAAACACGCTGAGGCTTACCGGGGGCAAGGTACCAGTCCGTCACACACACACACACCCCGGGTCGCTTCCTACCGGCTTGAGAGTTGGGGTCTCCCACAAATCTCTAGGTTCTCCGCGGGTCTCCGGGTCTGTCGCCTCCTCGGGCTCCTCCCGCAGCAGGGCTTCATGCTGGCCAGGAGACGCTTCAGTTCCCTGCAACTTCAAGGGTGCTGGCTGGTCCTCCGCAGGAGCTTCCCGGGTAGGTCCTTCCCCTGCGGCCGCCAGCCCAGACTGAGCTGAGTTCCCTCCTTTTATACTCCCAGAGCACTTGGAGCATGCCCAGTATGAACGGGGCGGGACTTCCTCCATCAGAGCTACTGGTCTGATGCTGCTGGGGCTAGTGCAGGGCGGGGCTGCCCCATCACAACGTGTAGTCATGTAATAATAAAGATAGTCTATTCTGGCAATGAAGGTGGCAGATTCTTTTTGCTCTTAAATCACGTTCAATTGTTAGGAAGGCTCTTGTGGGATGGGTCACCTGTAAGCAAGTTATTTATGTGTTGTATGCAGAGATAATATCCCATCCTAAGGAGCAGTGTAACAGACAATTAATAGCCTCCATTTGTTGGGCTCTTATTGACACTTTGGCCAATCTGCACAAACTACTTCAAGGCATATTCCCTCCCCCGCCCCCCAATCAACTTTTGTTATCATCTTTTTGCATTTGTGGAGAGACTGTCAATGATATTTGCAAATAGGTGATATTCCATTGGTTAATAACTAGTTTGACATCAAAGTGAAACAGACCAGAAGAGTAAAGAGTGGGAAATTTTCCAGTATCTGCCTTAGTAGACTACTTTAAGTTGCATGGATGGGTTCATGACACAGGTTTCGCTCACTTGGATTATCACTTACTATTGTACATAATGTTTTAACACTTCATTACTGTTTGTTTTTCTTTCAGAACTAGGGAGTATTGATATTTCCATTGATTATTCCCCTGGAGGCATGGATTTATGGCCAGTGTACCATTTACTAGGGAGACCAAAGTGCCATTTCACAGTTTATGACTTTTTCCTAGGAATCTCTCTGACAGTAGTATGCATGAATGGGAGAGGTAATTACCATCTCCAGGAAGCTATCTTCTCTTACATTAGTCATATTGATTTGCTTTCTAAAATGTACTCAGCTACTGCTTTGAAAGTAGATCTACATTAATACAAAATGTGCTCTATTTGAAAAGCTATTCCCCAAGATAAAACAAACAGCATCTGACACCCCTGCACCCTACGTCCTCAAGAAAAGGCCTGGGGAAAAGAGATCTCTCGTACATTGCACCCTATAGGCTAACAATTTCAGACCAGTGGGGAAATGCAAATTGCAGAATCAAGGGCTCTCTCCAGCGGATGCACAGCCCTCTCCCTCCACACAGTTGTTCTGTAGTGACTTTTAGCGGAAGAGCTCCAACTGATTACAACTGCTGTTGAAGATAAGGAGAAAGGCACTTTCTCACATTGCCTCAAACCATTCCGGGTTCTATAGAATAGATCAAAATCCCCTAACAGAATGGCACCCAGAAGCACACCACTGCAGTTGTCAGAGATCAGACTGAATATGTTCCCTACAGCTAAGGCTGCCACGCACGTCAGGAACCAGCCACATTCTGCATTAACAGCAAATCACATTGCAGTGATCCAGTTTAAAAGCCACAAAGATCATAGTAGCAAGGAGAGCAGGTAAGATGTCAGAATATTGAATAACCTATGTAATGAATAGCACTATTAGAATGTATTCATAATATTACAGAATAGTATTAGAGTAGGGATAGAGCTGGTCAAATACTGCAAGAAACGAAAACAGTCAGACAAGTAACAGCATGGGATAATGTATCTGACAAATTCTTGTTGGCCAGCATTAGTGGCAAGACTCATATCTTAGAGAAAAATCAGAAAAGTCTAGACATCAAAGCCACCTGTAAATCTAGAAGAAAAGCAGGGGTCCAAAAGCAGCCTCAAATCAAGACTTCTTTGATAGAGGTGAAATCCTCTAAATAACAGGATGAAGATACACTCTGCTTTACCCTCAAGAACCTTCCCCCCCCCCCGCACTTCCATCTTGGTCAGGTTGATATTCAGCTAGTTTGTCTTTGTCCAAGCCCAAATCTCAGCCAGGCAGTGGGAAAATAGAGACGGTGATGAAAATGTGCTGTAAAAGTGCATGATGTCGGCATACTGATGATACCACAAGCTCAGAGCACCTCAGCGTTGCACCCAGTTGCTTTAAATACATGTTGAACAAAAGAAATAATAAACCACAGCCAGGGGGAACCCAAGTCCGAGATATTGTGGGGCAGATGAGCAATTGACCCAAACCACCATCTGGGACCATGAGAAGAGGGAAGGACCTCTGGAAAATGAAACCCTCTTCTCCAGGTAGGTACCATGGCTGATTGCATGTATTTAAGGCCACAAATACAGGTTTGGATCTGCTGTTGAAGCTAGATTGTGCCTTTGGGCACAGTCCCAAGCAAAGGTTGGTGTGTAAACTCCTCCACTACAGCAGCAGACCTGGGAGGCACTGTGATGCAGAGATACGCCCTTGAGGAGCAATTCACATCTTGCTTCCCCATTGCTCCACAGGGTTAATAATTTATTGGTCCAGTTTATACCAGCAGCAAATTACCATCCTACACACACATTATCTCAGCTCTGCTGGCTTCCTTGATGGGGTGTGGAGTAGGTAAAGCCAAGGTTCTGTCTCCTCTCCATTTCTTCTCTGCTCTGGGATGGTGATGGAACAGCAAGTGTACAGCACCCATTTATTTTTGCATGCTGGGTAGGCTACCAAAGAAGTGTAATGGAGAATTCCCTTTTCCCTTTATGCCACTGCATAGATATACAGTCCAGTAGCTCTATATGAAGTTGTGGGGAAACATCCCCTTAGACCACAATCATCTGGTAATTTCATATGCTTCTGCCTTTTAGTAATTCTTTTGTAGTGTTGTGTGAGAGTGATCATTTCATCTACAACACTGGGAACAGGCAGCTATTGCAAAGTAACAAAACCTCACTCATGGTAGGAGATTGAGGACTCTGAGAATAGAATGAAATAGCTTGGGGACTTATCGACTTGTTGCAACGAAGAAACCTGGGCCAGGAACAGAGCTCAAAACTATATTTAAATCTGATTTCTAGCACAGGTTTGCTGGTATAGCTCCATCTACCAAGATTAAATCGTGTTCAAAGAACGTGTTCTAGTTTAGCTGATTGACATAAAACTAGGCTTCATGGACTGGGTCTTTCCCCACATGACTGATGTAACCAATTTTGGGCAACAGAATCTGACTCTAGCATGTAAAGCCTGCCACTTTGAAACACCATCCTAATTGGAGGTCTCTATAAGTCGCAGCTCTTACATGCACTCTGGGTGAAATCCTGGCCTCACTGAAGTTAATGGGAGTTTTGCCACTGATTTTAACAATGGAGAAGGAGACTTTCCCCATCTATGTCTGGCTTGGTTTTAGTGTACCCTTTTTTCTTTTCTTTTTTTCCATTGGCTACTTGTGGGTGGAGCTCCTTCCCCCATAAAATTCAGGTTATTGACTCATTGTTACAGAGGCATACAAAGCTTTTAATTCCATATGAAGATTATAAATGTTTTGCTTGGATTATAAATGTTTTGCTTGCTTTTTAGCAGTTAACCTTCCTTGTTCTTGTTACCATTCTTAATTTTTTGTTCATGTCTTTGCTATGTACAGTATTCAGGTGCTTGACAAGAACGCCAGTTTGATAAAGCAACTTGGTTTGGAAGATTTCCTTTTTCCTAAATTAACTTTTTAATAAAAACAGGTGGAATGGTGATCATTTTTAGCTGAAATAGTTAGAACACAAGAGTGCTTCGTATGTTGTTGTAAGTGACAATCATGGGTGGCGCGTGAACTGCCGGCTAGGGGAGGCTAACCCCCAGCCCCGCCCCTTCTGCCTGAGGCCCAGCCCCTTCCGCACACACACCCTGCCAGAGCCCCCCCACCACAGCTGCCAGCCCCCTGCCCCAGGCTAGGCCTCCAGCCCCAGAGTGCCGGGAGGGCAGGCATCGCAGCCCCAACCCTGCAGCGCCGTGAGGGCGGGTGGCGCTGACCCAGCCCGAGCCAGGACCACCGCACAGTGGGACTGGAGCCACAGAGCCTGAAGAAGGGGCCTGAGGGTGGAGCTTTGGCAGGGCCAGGCCACGCCTGGCTGTTTGGGGAGGCACAGCCTCCCCCAGCCTATGATACCTACCTGCCCTTGGTAACAACCTCAGATTGTACATGAGAATCGCTGTCCCATTTTGTGAATCTGACAGATGTTTAATGGCTTTGGTCCCAGACCCCCAAAGGTATTGAGGGACCTAACTATTTTTCAGGGTATTAATCTGACTATGCTAAATTGTGCCTTTAGGCACAGCTCTGAGTGAGAGATGTTGTGTAAGCAGCATCTTTCCATAAGCAAGGAGCACTATGAGGTACCGTGCCTCAAACACACTCCTCAGAGACACAGTTCCCTCCCTGCTTCCCCCTTGCTCTAGGGAGAGAGGGGTAGTAATCTGCTGCTGGCCTGTACTATCAGCAAATTATGATACCTCTCACCCCAGCTCTGCAGTGCCAACCACCACATTGCGGAAACCAAGATTCTGCTGCCTCTCCATCCACAAACACTACAGTACTGGGTACACAGCACATTACTTCTGTGTGCCCAAACTCTAGGTCCAGGGAGACTGTGCAGGGTTATAAAGTATTCCCCCTTACACCTCTGTATGGTGTGCAGTCCAAGGCCCAATCTAGCCCTAATGTTGAAAGCATGGTGTGACAATAAATGTTACAGAGCAATAGATGGTTTGAAATTATATTTTGATTTGCACCTGAGGCTGCAACTAGGGGAAATGGGCTTGTGCCCTTTTTTTGCTTCATTATGGTGTATGAAGAGAGGCTGAGAGTCTTTTGTAAGATTTATTTTCTTGCTTGTTTTTTTACATTAGAAATTCAGGTCTTGTCTAGCATGGAAGACTCATTGGTGACAGGGAAGTTAGAGAAATTATGATACTGTAATAGCAAAGAAAGTGAAAAGTGTCCAGTCAAGTGGGGAAGTGTTTTGTAGTCAGACTGTTTACAATTTTGGAGTTTTTAACTTTGTTTTTCTTAACACCTGTTTAATGGCCAATGAAGATTATGGAGAAAGGAGATCCTTGTTAATTATTTTCAATACCTCACGTGTTCTAACATAAGGGCCAAATTCTCTAATGTGCCTCTTGTTTCAGCTCACACAGCATTTCTGGTAATTCCTCTGCCGGAGTGTGGAGTTTGCTCATAGAAAGAGGTTGGGTGTTCCATAGCGTAAACCTACAAATCCTCCATAAACAAACAACAACAAAAGGTGTTGAGGGTCGGATCTTCTTAAAGGATTTCAGCTCATTCTTTTGGGCTTGGACAGATACTTTTCCTCTCTTTTCTGGTTGAACTTGCCACAGGAGTTTTAAACTGATAACTTTTCAGGGAAGGGAAATTGTCTTAGATTTGTCTCTAAAGTGTGATGCTTACTTAAGGTTTCAGTGGAAATAATTAAAGTTACTAATATCTGGGCATATGCACACTAACAAGAATCACGTTCATTTCCACATTTTTCACCAGTAGATGGCACCAATGGATGTACAGTATACTTTACTGTAAACATCATACACAGATGGTAATACAGGCTTTTAGCTAATTAACTCTTTAGCCAAAATATTTCAGCAGCATTGTGTTACTTTCCTCTGGAAGTACAACTACGGTAAAAACTAGCTAATTAATAATAACAAGTAGGGTCTATATTGCAAGCAACCGAATTTTGTCAATTAGCACGTAATGGAGCACACACAAGAATCCAGGATAGTGCAACATAAAATTGTAGCATGTTAAGTTAGGTTTCAGAGTAGCAGCCGGGTTAGTCTGTATCCGCAAAAAGAACAGGAGTATTTGTGGCACCTTAGAGACTAACAAATTTATTTGAGCATAAGCTTTCGTGGGCTACAGCCCACTTCATCGGATGCATAGAATGGAACAGACCTGTGGGTGGCAATTTTGCAACAGAAAAGCTTCAAAAACAGACTCCAACGAGAAACTGCTGAGCTGGAATTGATATGCAAACTAGATACAATCAACTTAGGCTTGAATAGAGACTGGGAGTGGCTGAGCCATTACAAACATTGAATCTATCTCCCCATGTAAGTATTCTCACACTTCTTATCAAACTATTCTGTACTGGGCTATCTTGATTATCACTTCAAAAGTTTTTTTCTCTTACTTAATTGGCCTCTCAGAGTTGGTAAGACAACTCCCACCTGTTCATGCTCTCTCTGTGTGTATATATATATATATCCTCAATATATGTTCCATTCTATGCATCCAAAGAAATGGGCTGTAGCCCACGAAAGCTTATGCTCAAATAAATTTGTTAGTCTCTAAGGTGCCACAAGTACTCCTGTTCGTGTTAAGTTAGGCCTTGTTGATGCAAGAGTTGTAGTGATTTCATTATATTGGCATAGTTATAAGAGTGTGGGGCTGGGTTTTTTATTGATCTAGTTATACCAGTACAACTAGTAGTGCAGACTCAGGCCTGGTCTACACTAGGGGGTGGAATCGATCTAACTTACGCAACTTATTCACGTAGCTGAAGTCAACATACTTAGATCGACTTACCGTAGTGTCTTCACTGCAGTGAGTCAACTGCTGCCGCTCCCCCGTTGACTCTGCCTGTGCCTCTCGCTGAGCTGGAGTACAGGAGTCGACGGGAGAGCGCTTGGGGGTTGATTTATCGCATCTAGACTAGACGCGATAAATCAACCCCTGCTGGATCGATCGCTGCCCGCCGATCCGGTGGGTAGTGAAGACATACCCTCAGTCACACTGGTATAAATGCACTTATAGCTGTATAGCTTGTTACCCTACGGGAAGGGGAATAAGCTGTACCAGTATAAGGCACTTTTATACCAGTAGAACTGAACCCATGTGAGGGGTGGTAACAGTGTAACTATATCAATAAAAAACACCACACCCCCTTACCCCGCAAAATTGTATCAGGAAAAAATCTGTGTGCATCCCAGGCCTTATTTTAATAACTGTTGGTTAGCATTCATTCTTTATGGCAATAGACCATAGTATGCAGGTAAGTGTTTGTAATACACTTTAGACATGGAACACCTTCACCCCAGCATTCTGCTGTAAAATCTTTACTATTAGATAGGGAGAAACCAACAGTGTTTTTGTGCTGGCTACGTGGGTAGATGAGAGGAATGACTATGAAAGGTGGTACTGTAAATGGAGGATCGAGATCAAACAAATATTCAATACAAAGAAACATAGTTCAATACAAACATTGGGTCTGCTTGGTTTTTAAATGAACACATAAGAGGGGGCATTTGGGGATGCATTCAAGCAGTCTGGCTCCTTAAAAATGTTTTTAAAAAAAGACCTTGCCAAGCATTCATAAACAAAGGGCTCAGCTGTGCCTGTTTCCTGCACGAGGAGCCTCTCCAACCCTTGAGTATCTGCAGAGGGTTCAGGCCTCATGGCAGCCTCTCTCCTTCCTTAAGTGTCAGGTAGCTTGAGTCTAGTGCAGCTGCCTTATGATAGATTCTCAATACAAGGAGCAGGGCCGGCCTTGTGGGTGGGTGATGTGGATGACTGCCCAGGGTGCCGTAGTTAACATGTTCAGTGATGCTTTTAAAGGCTTAAAGATGCTCCATTTCAACTTGCACTCCCATAGCTGATATAAAGAAACTATTCCTTCAGCAATTCCAGCACAGCAGAATTTCTAGGCCTGGTTTATTCTACACAAGTAGGTTGATGCAAAGCAGCTTACGTCAACCTAGCTGTGGATGTGTCTACACTTACATTTCGCTCCCATCAATGTAAATATCATGCTATGCTGACTTAATCCCACCTCCTCGCTTGGCATAGAGTCACGCTCGATGTAGTTAGGTCAACGCAGTGTCAGCATAGACACTGCGTTGGTTACATCAACTGTTACTGGCCTCCAGGAGCTGTCCCACAAAGCCCCACAGTGACTGCTCTGGTCACCATTGTGAACTTGGCTGCCAAGGGGCCAGGTGGACAGGAAGTTGCCCCTCTCCTTTAAAGCCCCTTGAATTTTAAAAATTCCTTTCCTGGTTGCCTGGCTTGCCGAGCACACCTAGCAGCAGTTGGTTGTTGTGTGCAGCTGACCATGGTGGCTACATGCTGCAGATGCACTCCTGCCTGGAGTACACAGGAGGTGTTGGATCTCCTGGGCCTATGGGGAGAAGAGGCTGTTCAGGCACAGCTCTGATCAAGCCATAGAAAGTGGACATCTAAGAGCAGATTGCTCAGGGCATGCAGAAGGGCTATTAGATGGGCCAGCAGCAGTGACACAGGAAAGCCAAGGAGCTGCGGCAGGCGTACCAAAAGGTGAGAGAGGCCAACAATCGATCTGGTGTGGAGCTGCCATCCTGCTGCTTTTACAAAGAGCTGCATGGCATCCTCAGTGGAGATCCCCCCTCCCCAAGAGCCCCGTGGATACTTCAGAGGAGTCTGAGTCACAAGCCCCTGCCATGGACGGGGGGAGGAGGAGGTGGATGATGAAGGAGGAGGAGGATTATGGGGGACAGTCGACCAGGAGATCCAGCTGCACAGTGAGCCAGGACATGGTTTTGACTCCAGCGCAGTCCAACCAGTTGAGCATAGGAGCAAGCCCAATGCAGGGGAAGGAACCTCTGGAAAGGATGCAGTTTGCTTTGAAATTACAGGGATGGAACCCCCAAAGTGGTCCCTGCTGGACACATCTGTTGCTTTACTCTTTTTTACTGGTGCTAGAAGAGTAATGAAACAACCCAGAGAGGCAGAGTTGCTATTTGCTTTTCATTGTGCACCAGGACATCCCGTGAATTCTCCATAGAGATCTCAATGAATCTTTCATGGAGGTACTCTGCAATCCTCTGCCGAAGGTTTTTGGGGAGGGCTGCCTTATTTCTCCCACGTCGCTCAGCAATTACTTCAGCAGGCACCATTGCAGTACATAGGCGAGCAGCCTACTAGCCTGGGTGGCATTGGGCCGCCAGCAGCAGCTGTGCCTGTGTCTGCCTTTGTTGCCCCCAGGAATGAGATATCAGCTAAAATCACCACCGCCTGTGGAAAATGGTGCCAGTATTCAGTCCCATTGCCCTATGCATAGACTTATGCCTGTGAACTATCCCAGTATAGCTGTGTCTATAGTAGGGGCTTCTGCAGGGACAGCTTTATCGATCAGGGATCGTCACACCCCTGACTGACATGGCTAGGCTGGCAGAAATCAGAAGTGTAGATATAACCTAAGATCTGGTCTACACACAGTTTTTGTACGAGTATACCTATTTCAGTTAGGGGCGCAATATAGTTATACCATATACTTACAGGAATAAGCTATACATAAAAACACCTTCATACTGGTATAAATGTGCCCACACTAGGGTTGGGGAGGGGTACTAGTTTAACTATACCTGTCTAGTTTCATAGCTTGAGTTCCACATTTGCCTGCATGAGGCCAGATTCAGATCTCGATTACACTGGTGTAAGTCTGGAAAAAAGCTACTGAAAGTGAGCAGAATTACTCTGGATTTACATCAGTATAACATTCCACCTAAAACCTATGTCAATAAAGCAGCTCTGGACAACGTGGATCGCTTCTGCTATCTTGGCTCAGTTCTTACCAGCTCACTTAACTGTGATAGGGAAGTTGAAGCTAAAATCGGCAAAGCTTCCGTTACCTTTGGCAAACTTACCTCACGTGTTTGGATCAACGAGTTGCTAACCCTGAGCACAAAGGTGTCTGTTTATCAGGCTTGTGTCCTTAGTACCCTCCTTTACGGTTGTGAAAGCTGGGTTACGTATTCCAAGCAGAGTGAAAATAGAACAGTTTCCACCTCTGCTATCTTATAAAAATCCTTGGAATTACTTGGGACCAACGGATCACCAATAACAAGATCCTTCAGAGAGCCAGCCTACAGCCTATGCAGCCTACGTTGAATGTTCGCAGGCTTCACTGTTTGGGACACATGGAGCACATGCCTCAAGACAGTCTGCTGAAGGCTGTGCTCTATGGCCGACTTAAGAACTGCCTGCCATGCAGAGAAAGGCCAAAGCGCCGATACAGCAACAAGATCAAGCAAGGCCTCAAGAAATTCAGCATTCCCACTGACAAATCCTGCCCCAAATCATTCAGTTTGGAGAAGCAGTGTTAAGGCTGGGGCAGTCACCATGGAGAGCCACCAGAGAGCCCAGGCTGAAGCTCACAGCTGAGCCTGAAAGCAGAGTGTGCTTCAACCTCCATCTGGCAAGTGGACCTGTAGCCACTGTGGGAAGGTTTGCCGCTCGCGCATCAGGTTCTTTTCCCATTCCATTGCTAAGCACCACTGATGGATTGACTTGGCCATGCCTCCTTTTATCTGTCAAGATGTTGGACGGCCATATAACATATACAACAGCATAAATGAAATTAGCCTCTGGCGCATCATCTCCACTGTCATGCTGAAATAAATATTTGTGTTGCACAGTTTCAGATACAGAGAGACTATACATAAATCTAAGGGGGGTGGGGGTGGCAGAGAATGCAAAAGTGTGCTAGTTTTGAATCTGATTTGTAGCCACGTGGAAGACACAAGTTACAGCATTCCACACTGAGAATGAAAAAGTGCAGAAGTGTGACTGAGTGAACAGACTCAGAGTAAGAAGGCCACTAGCAAAGAGGATGGTCCTAACACATGGTCCGATAGGATGGTGAAATTAGGTTTCAATATTCAAAAAGTTATTTGCTTTCCCCCTACCCCCCTCCCCAAAGAAAGGAAAACCACATTGTATTCTTTGAGTAAACCAACAACTCTTACAACAACTTATTCAGTACTAAGCACCCCATCCAATCCCTAACAATGAAGATTTTAAAACAGTTCAAGTGCAATCCCTCTGAAACGATTTTTTTTTTTTGCACGCAGAAGAATGCTTGTGGCTCTTAGATAAACTGTGGGAGTTCAGCAGCAATAAGACTTTGTCCCTCCTGTCGATATCATGCACGTTTATTTCTCTAGACTCAGAAAATAGCAATCTGCCATCTAGTGGAGGACTAATGTTTAGCATTTCTTAAATCTACCATTAGGCAGGGACCTCCTTTCCCTTTACAAGACTATTATTATTGTTATTATTATTGTAGCACCTAGAACTCCTAGTCATACTGTACATTACAACTCATCATCATGTAACTTAAAAGGTGTGCTACTCTGTATCCTAAGTTAGAACCTGTGTCTATAAACATGATTTACGACATGTGCTTCAAAATTAAAATTAAACCACCCCATTGTTACAAGTTCTGACTGACAAATTAGCATGGCAGACTAAGTTATCTTTTAAAGTCAAGTGTTTCCCCACATATCATCCACTCCTGACATCATAAATCTCCAGCCAAGCTCACATTATAATACACTGTAATTTACTATTCAGTTTAAAAAAACAAAACAAACAAGATGCATGAGATACAGAAACAATCCAGTTAATTAATAATATGCTTCCATCTTTGTCTGTATTAGACCATAAGCCCTTTGGGGCAAAGACCTTGGTTGAGATTTTCAAAGCTGACTAGGATATTTAAATACACATCTTCCACTAAAATTACAGTGCTGAGCAACTTTGAAAACGAGGCCCCCTTAATAATAATCAGACCTACCTCTTAAATACACTTTTCACCAGCTGATCTCAAAGCACTTTATTAAACAAGGTCAGTATCATTATCCCTATTGGAAAACCAAGGCACAGAGCAGGGACTGCTCAAGGTCATACAGCAGACCAATGGCAAAGCCAGGACTAGAACCTAGGTCTCCAGACTTGCAGTACAGCACTCTATTCATTAGGCCAACCTGCCTCTAAAGTAGCTCAAATTGTGCATCCCAAAAAAATGGAGGCGCCCAAATTCATAGTCACTTTTGAGAATTGAGGCCATTATGTTTTTGAAGGACATTTTTAAACAATAGAATGTAAATGTTGACCTTAAATCATGTGCTAATATCCCTTTAAATAAAAACAACCATGCTAATTTAATCTCCAGTATAAAACACAAAGAGCGAAATAAATAAATATTTGCCATAGAGCAGAGTACAAAGTGATAAGCAAAAAATACAGTATGTTTCCAAGATGTTAGTACACTGGAGAGAATGCCATCTTGAGGAGCTCTCAGATCATTTTATCTGGCTCTATCAGCAAAAAGCTGTGTTTTAAAAGTGAAAGGGGTTTATGTTTTTGAAAGAAGTGCAAAAGTTTGGTCAGCTGCACTGAACCAGAGCTACCAGAAAACTTATGTGTAAAGATTGCAGGTTCTATGGACAACTGGAAAAAGCTGAACTTTCAACCTTGCTGTCAAAATAATAGTTACTGATAGACAAACAGGACAATTGTGAAGATCTGAAAAGGAGAATTCCAAAAGATATTTTTTTTAAAAGGTCACCAACTGACTAAGCAGCAGTTCTGCAGAAAAGGACCTGGAGATTACAGTGGACGAGAAGCTGGATATGAGTCAGCAGTGTGCCCTTGTTGCCAAGAAGGCCAATGGCATATTGGGCTATATTAGTAGGAGCATTGCCAGCAGATCGAGGGAAGTGATTATTCCCCTCTATTCAGCACTGGTGAGACCACACCTGGAGTATTGCATCCAGTTTTGGTCCCCCCACTACAGAAGGGATGTGGATAAATTGGAGAGAGTCCAGCGAAGGGCAACAAAAATGATTAGGGGGCTGGGGCACATGACTTACAAGGAGAGGCTGAGGGAACTGGGGTTATTTAGTCTGCAGAAGAGAAGAGTGAGGAGGGATTTGATAGCAGCCTTCAACTACCTGAAGGGGAGTTCCAAAGAGGATGGAGTTTGGTTGTTCTCAGTGGTAGCAGATGACAGAACAAGAAGCAATGGTTTCAAGTTGCAGTGCGGGAGGTCTAGGTTGGATATTAGGAAACACTATTTCACTAGTAGGGTGGTGAAGCACTGGAATGGGTTACCTCGGGAGGTGGTGGAATCTCCACCCTTAGAGTGTTTTAAGGCCCAGCTTGACAAATCCCTGGCTGGGATGATTTAGTTGGTGTTGGTCCTGCTTTGAGCAGGGGATTGGACTAGATGACCTCCTGAGGTCTCTTCCAACCCTAATATTGATTCTATGTCCTGAGTTTACGTGAAGTAAACATGGAAAAAAAGAGTTATCCCCAGCAAACCAGATAATGCACAGTGTTTAATTGAAAAAGTGCCAGCCAAACTCTTCACTGTGCTGTAAAAAGGAATGATTTAACTCTAGCACAACTGAATGTCAGGTCAAGAAAGAGGGAGAAATGTTTGTGAGTGTCTCCATTTGGGGAGAGGAAGTATTTCTGTGGAATCCTACTAGGTGTTTTCTGCTCTAGATTTACTACAGACAATCTAATGTTACTTACATTGCTAGTGGTTCTTTGTTGTTTGTTTCTACATTACTTTTGCATTTTTGCTTTTGTTAACATCCATACATCTTAAATATTATTTTAAGGATATTCTCTTGTTTGAACATCTTGCTTAATGAATGCCTGACCGCGAATGGGTGAAAGCCAGAGCAGGTATGCATTAGCACACATCCATTTCAAAGCTTTCATCACCAGCTCTTTAGGTCTCAAGACTCCACCTTGTGACAATCCAGGGAGGTCATACTGAAAACCAGAGTAAGAATCAGAGATGGGCTAGCATAGTCCAGTGTGTGGACTTGCAAATTAAGAATTCAAATACATTTTAAGGTAGATCTAATCTGGGTCTAAACTACTAGACAATGTACTCGTAAGAAAGAAGACTTTTTTCATCCTGGAATGAGAACTTCCTGAAATATATGACTCAGTAAAGATTCAATGCAGTAAGAAAGAGTCTTATTAAGTTAAGATTACAGCTTGTTCTAAGCATACACCAGTATTTATCAGTAGCTGTTGCCACATCCTCTGTCTAATGCCTCCATACCAGAGTTGGTTGGAACATTTTTGATTAAATGAAATTTTGAAACACTTCGTAGAGATGTATCAGTGTCAACAAAGGGTTCTTTGGTCCAAGGCTCTCAGGTAACTTCTGACCAGAGAAAGAGAAACACATCAAATTGAATAGCTCAGATTTTCAATCTGAAAACAGCTGTTTCAACAGAATATCCTTTCACAAAAATGTTCAGAACGTTTTGTTTTTGTTCCAGTGCAGAACAAAACCAAATTTTGAAACTATTAAAGTTGTTGTTAAATGGATTTGTCATCCTCTGGCCAGCTCTATTTCATATATTTGATCAGTCTTGTACAAGCTTATTACATTAATGTGTTTCAAAATTGCAACAACATTTATTTCCTAAAATTAAACAAGCTCCACATTTGCATTTTGGTTTTCTCGACATAAGTCATCAATTTAAATTCTGATGGGGTGTACAAGGATTAACTCCACAGCTTATATGGATTTTAGCAGGAATTGCTTGTTTAGGTCTCCTTATACCAATGAAAGTGTGTCCTATTTTAAAAATCATTGGCAATATTTTGTCATTTAAGCTGCAGTTCTTATTGGGTCTGCTTTTTGTTTTTAATACACCAGCTGGGTTATACAAGTAGGTGATCTTATAAAATGTTACTTTATGTCCTGGATGGAGAAGGGTCGTACCTTCCTTACTGCTGAACAGGAGGGAGCATGGACAAGATTGGTGCACAGCCTCCAGTGTTCTGTTACCTTACCTGTCGCTGAGTCAGTATGTGGCCTAGGGCAAATTACTTAAGACCAGCCTGCCTCTTCTGTGCAGTCAGTTGGATCTGGGTAACCAAACTGTGCTCCACAGCCATGGAGGCCTATGCCTATCTGAAAAGGAAAGGACGGAACCTCCTCAGTGACTGCTGTGTTATGGGCCACCCATCCCTTCCCTGTACGCAGAGATGGAGGGTGGGATTTTGCCCCACTTGGATGACCCAGTGCTGAAATAACGCCTATGGACACAGTGTGGCGGCACAAGGATCAGCACCCATGGACTGCTGCTTGGGACTGGAACTCATCTACATGAGCTCCCCATCCCCACCACAAGCAGCTCCATAGTTCCTGACCATGCATGGGACAAGAAGACATTCTAGACACTTATCGCACTGGACCTGACTGCACTCAGTATCCATCCAGCCAAGCAGGGTTATGAGGCAGTAAAAGGACAGGGTTACCCTGACTGTTGTCATTTATTCATCCAGGATGCACTGTGCACTTAGATTTCTGGGTTTAGTTTCCTTGAAGCTGCTGCACTAGGAATGCAGAGCCAGCATGGAGGTATAGACATACCACCACTGATGGCCTTGGGCTCGGAAAGATCCTCCAAGGATCCCAGGCAGGTTTTGTGGGCACAGCATGTAAAACCCTTCCCCCACGACGGAATGAATTAGGAGAAATCTCAGCATGGA
The DNA here is from genome assembly GCF_002925995.2 of Terrapene triunguis. Taxonomy (NCBI): domain Eukaryota; kingdom Metazoa; phylum Chordata; order Testudines; family Emydidae; genus Terrapene; species Terrapene triunguis. The sequence continues at coordinate 552,497 of NW_020664580.1, forward strand.
ACACTTGGTAGACATTTCTGCCCCTGGATCTGAATGATTGTTCATTACAACCCATACTATTATCACAATCCTTGAGGCAGACCTCAGAGCCTCTTGTGCCACACAGAGTGCAGGTGAGAGGGATTTTTGGAGAGGACGAAAGAAAGGAGCCAGCAAACCTGTTACCTGTAGACTTTTCAACTAGGGCAGAGCTCTCACTCTTAGCCGGGTGACCATTGCCGAACACCTTGTCCAATACACCTCTACCCTGATATAACGCGACCCGATATAACACGAATTCTGATATAACATGCTAAAGCGGTGCTCTGGGGGGGGGGCAGGGCTGTGCACTCCGGCAGATCAAAGCAAGTTCAATATAACGCGGTTTCACCTATAACCTGGTAAGATTTTTTGGCTCCCGAGGACAGCGTTATATCGAGGTAGAGTGTAATAACTAGAGCTGTTGATTAATCGCAGTTAACTCAAGGGATTAACTAAAAAAAATTAATCGGGATTAATCGTGGTTTTAATCACACTGTTAAACAACAGAATAGCAATTGAAATGTATTAAATATTTTTGGATGTTATTCTACATTTTCAAATATATTGATTTCAATTACAACACAGAATACAAAGTGTACAGTGCTCATTCCATATTATTATTTTTTACAAATATTTGCACTGTAAAAATGATAAAAGAAATAGTATTTTTCAATTCACCTCATACAAGTACTGTAGTGCAATCTCTTTATTGTGAAAGTGCAACTTACAAATGTAGAATTTTTTTGTTACATAACTGCACTCAAACACAAAACAATGTAAAACTTTAGAGCCTACAAGTCCACTCAGTCCTACTTCTTGTTCAGCCAATCGCTAAGAGAAACAAGTTTGTTTACATTTGCAGGAGATAATGCTGCCCTCTTCTTATTTACAAAGTCACCTGAAAGTGAGAACAGGCATTCGCATGTCACTTTTGTAGAGGTGAGGCAGTTCAGGGTTTAATATTCACTCACACACACACACTGGGAGAACCATAAACACTGGGGCGTTGTAGTCTCCCCACTATGCCAGGAACTTAGATATGCCCCCACAATAAGGCTCTGATCCAGCTTCCACTGAAATCAATGGGCATTTTGTCATTGGTTTGAATGGGAGGAGAATCAGACCCTAAATGACAACTGCAGTGCTGTCAGAGTGGATTCTTGTAAGATATCAGAGCTACTGTTTCTAGAAGGGGCTTCTAATTCAGATTCTTCTTTAGCTCAGTAGTTAGAGATCTAAAGGTTCCTGGTTCAAGTTTCAGATGGGAAACTTCAGAAGAGGATAATTCCTCATACGCCATTTCCTTGCTCAGATGCCAGTCTGCATTACAATGCCTCTACTATTTTACTGAACATATGCTTGCCAGAATGCACTCATGCATCTGCTGTTTTAATACTAACAACTGCCCTCTAAATGCAGCACTCAAGATAACTGTCTGTTTATTTTGTAGTCAGCCAGCTCTGTACTATCAATACTCAGGAATTCTCATCTGTAGGTCTCAATGCTTTACAACGGTGGGTGCATATCGTTATCTCCTTTTACAGATGGGAAACTCAGGTAGAAAGGTGAAGGAACTTGGTCACACAGCAAGTTTGCAATAGTTGGGAATAAAACCTGACTTCATATCCATTGACATGAATTTGCCACCTCCCACTCTTTTTGCATCTGTCACAAACCATTACATCACAAATATAAATTTAACAAGGGTTAATCACAGTGGGGAGGAAACTCAATTTTTATTTATTTTTGCAGAAATTATGATCTAGCTTCAAGTGTTAACAAAATTAAGGGAAGGGAACCCTTTGAGAGATACCAATCACTCGCTGGGATAGACAACCTATTCTACCCGTTGGAACTAACCAACTTCAGGGCTTCCCATAGCGGAGGCTGCAGAGGGCAGTGATTTTAAGTGAAATCACATGGGCCATTTGGACCACATTTCACATACAGGATGTACATTGGCTTAGGAAAAGACAGGTACTTTCCAGAAGACTAACAATAGCATACAAGCTGTGACCTTGGGCAAATGACCTGACTTTCTCTGGCTCAGTTTTCCCAGTTGTAAAATGTGGATAATGCTACTTACCTCCTGTCTTATGGGGTAGAGTGAAGCTTGCTTGCTAATATTTATAACACATTTTGAGATTCTCAGATGGAAGATAAGGAGTACTTGTGGCACCTTAGAGACTAACAAATTTATTTGAGCATAAGCTTTCGTGGGCTACAGCCCACTTCATCGGATGCATAGAATGGAACATATAATAAGGAGATAGATATATATACATATACAGAGAACATGAAAAAGTGGAAGTAGCCATACCAACTGTAAGAGGCTAATTAATTAATAGCTCATCTTAATTAATTAGATGCAAAATACTGTCTTCAGAATATCCAGCCATGTGAAATCATAAAGTCATCCACCGATTGTCCGGAAGGGCCTTTTGGAAGATTGCCATACAGCAACTGCCAAGGAATACATGGGCAGCATCTTGTCATCAAGAGCATATTTAAATTAGAATTCACTGCACAGCCTTATTTGTCGCCAAACTTCACTGACTAGGATCACATTAGACCATAAAGGAGACAAAGAAGAGCCAGTGACCTACTTACTATCAACACACCTCACCTCCAACTTCCTAATTGAGGGCATGAGGGCACGGAGACATTCTCCTACGAGAACTTCCCTCACCCACCCTCTACTCCAGGAAGTATATTTTCTGGCATAAAGATGTATATGCAAATTATTGGCCAGATTCTCAGCCTGAGTGGTGCAAAGGGAATGGAAACTGTCTGCATCTTTTGTGGGCAAGTCCCCAATGGGCATAGAGCTAATGTAGCTCCTGTCTGTGCCACCCCTTTTGCAGCCACTGCTTTAGGGGGTGGGAAAGTGGCATAGCCAGAACATGCTATGCTCCAGCTATCACCAGATGGTGGACAGTCTCAGTGACTATATCTCAATGGTTAAAGCAGCTGCCAGGCAGTTCTAACACATACCAGGATTGGAGTCGAGTAGAGAATCTAGGAGGTGAAATTGGCTCCCTTGTGTTCCTTCTCCTCCTGAAACAAGCAGACCTCAGCCACACCAGAGAATCTGCTCCTATGCATATTTACAGATAAACTGTTCTTAATTCTAGTCTAATGTTACTTATTCCTGTTCTAATAGAAATAAAACAGGGCTTGGTGTGTATTCCTTGGTGATTCCTGCAGTTACTGGATAGCTGAGGGCCTCATGCCTTGGCAACATTCCTTAGGCAACATAAAACCTAAGGGTATGTCCACACTACAACTGCTACAGTGGCACAGCTATGGCACTGCAGCTGTAGTATAGATGCTTCCTACATCAATGGAAGGGGTTTCTCTGTTGATGTAGGTAATCCACCACTCCGAGAGGCAGTAGCTAGGTCAATGGAAGAATTCTTCCATCAATTTAGCTGCATCTACACAGGGGGTTAGCTTGACCTAACTACATCATCCAAGGAATGAACTTTTTCACAGGTCGATCTAATTTCTAAGGGTAGACTAGGCCTAGAGAATGAATAAGCTGTTGTGATTTGTTGCTTAATTGATGCCTGCAGGTGGAATTATTAATAATTGTCTTTGTCTAATTCTCACAAACCATAGAGTGCATTGCAAATATTAGCATTTAGATGAGTCAGTTTTATTCACAAAAGTATATTACCATCTGGCTGCATGTTCATTACTTGTTCAAATGTAGATTGACTCTATACATGCAAAAGTAGCTAGTAGATTACATTATAGATTATCTACAAAGAAATGTGACTCACAGTTCCTTCCTGACTGAGAGGAGGTTTAATTGAAAAAAGAGTTGTTTGATGAAAGTGTAGGATATGCATATGCAGAAAATACTATCTACCACCAGGAAGGGTTATGGGGATTACAGGTGCTGAGAACTACTATTATAATAGATTATCTGATTTAGTTAAGGCTGAAAAACAGTTTACATTCTAACTCTCTGTTGTCAGATGCTCATGACTTTTTGAGTCAGTCACCTTTGGAGATGACATTTTCCAAGCTTGGTGTCTCTCAAAGTCTAAGGCCTTTTTGATGAGTGAGCAAGGTACCGGGAGAGGCTTGTGTCAATGTTGTAGCATTTGGAGTTTCTAGAGTAGTGGGCAGGAGGGAGGGGGAAGGACATCTTCCCCCTTTTTTAAAAAAAGTACCATAGTGACATTTGCAGAGGATAGCACAATAATGGCTGAACAATTAAACTCAAAATGTGCCATGTATGCAGAGATTACCAGTGGATATAAATAGAGAAGGAATGGGAGACACTGGGGTGGTTTATCTTTGATACTAATATGGGGCCAGATCCTTGTCCCTATTAAGGTTGCTTAGCACACAGCTGGCTAATTGAGGATTTCCCTGATGTGAGGGAAGACCCACGTGGCATACGGCTGGCATACTGGCACTACCAACTTCTGGCCCGGCTCATCATTGGCTACTGGAATAGTCCTGGGTGTGTTGGCAACCAGTATAATTTAGGGCAATTCTGATGCTCCTTTAAGTTTCTTCTCAAGACCAGACTTGCACCTGGTGGCTCCGAAATCAGGGTAACAAAGGAATTTTATATCCATCTTTGTGCCCCCCTACCCAGATCTCAATGATCAGGCCCATATTCTTTAGAGAGGGATGTTGATGTAAACAGAAAATTAGGGCAACATAGGGATAGCTAACATGGCATTAAAAAAAAAAAAGCCATGGACTCTGATCTAGGCAGCGCTGACTCTGATCTTCATCCTCAGGTTATATCAACTGCAGTCCTGAAGCTTACTGAATGCATTTTTCAGACTAGGAGCCAGATTTACGAGAATACTGAGGCACCTAAAGATGCACAGAGGTGCTGAGAGGAACTTACAAAAAGGCCAAAGCAGGTTAGGCACCCAACTCTCATTGAATGTCTTTGATCTTGAAAAACCAAAGCTCGGCTTATGTGCCTATGTTACACTGATAGACCCCAGTCGTCGTTGGGCGGGATCAAACCTGGGACCTCTGGAGGTAAATGCATGAGCCTCTACTGCATGAGCTAAAAGCCACATGCGCCTTAGCTAAGGCTGTAGAGCAGACTCAATCTCTCTCTCTAAGTGGTCTTGGGTGCTGCTAGAGGGGACAGAGCATCACACCTAGGAGGTGTGTGGGTTACACCTACTCCTAATCATTTCCAAAACAACAGCGTTAAAACCCCATGCACTGCTCGTTCTCACTGCAAATGATCTGCTGTGGCAGAAGGCAACAGATTCAGAATCACTTGATTTCAAAGGATTTAGGTGCGCGGCACACCACTGGAGGTGCGCGGCACACCACTGGAGGTGTGCTTTGATCCACACACCAGATAACTACTTCGGTGCTGCCTTGGGTGTCTTATTTTTATATTGGATGCCAGCATCTCAGGAATCCTGAACAAGCCAATAATGCACCAGTCCACATGCTCAAGTCTGTGTTCAAGTCTGAGTTCTTCTAAACGACACCAAAATAAGTTACAACTTATAAGATACATCTTATAAATCTGCTGGCGTACAGGAAGGAAAATTCTTTTCAGCTAATAGAGCTCCCTGTTTCCACCACCTGAGAATTTAGCTCTTTGAGAGAAATGGGTGACCTGCGCTCAAACCACATTGAGACTCAAAGAGTGGAGTATTGTGTACATACCAAGCGTCTGCTTTCCTTACGGCTTTCTATTTGCATACACTGCCATCCCCACCATATCTTAACAATAGATAAGTGGCTGCTGCCATCTAATGGGTAAAGTGATCAGAGAAACGAGTCTTAGAATTAAGTGTCTGAGATGGGATTTGGGATGTAACAATCTTTCTAGAAGAAAAAACTCACTATTGCATTAAGCTTTGTGGACAGCTCAAAAGAGACTCGTTGCTGACAGTGGGCAGTAGCAATGGGCCTATGTGGATAAGTGCTGAGGATATGTAGACAAAGTCAAATAGCATAATTCGGCATCATTTCAGGAAATAGGGTTAAAATTGGCTTCCAAGGTATTAGGACATCAACTTCATCCCATTCCTCTGCAGGTTTTAACCACGGTTTCTGCTACACTGTGAAATACAGTTTTTCTTTATTTATACTTGCAGCTAAACTATGTTGAGCCCACTAGTTCAACAGCACCTGTTCCTGACACCCTTTTCAGCAATACAACTCTTAGAAACTTGGAATTTCCAGTTTGCAGAAAGTTTTAGACATTTTGAGTTACATCTAGCAAGGGATATAAAAGGTAATAATAAGAAGAGGTTCTATAATTACATTAGGAGCAAGAGAAAAATGAAGGAAAGCTTAAGTCCATTACTTATTGGGGAAGAAGAGCTAACAACAGATTACACCAAGACGGCTGAGGTGTTTAATGCCTATTTTGCTTCAGTCTTAGATTAAAAGGTTAATTCAAAAAAGAACTAGATAAGTTCAAGGAGGATATGTCCATCAATGTTTATTAGCCAGGATGGACAGGGATGGTGTCCCTAGCCTCTGTTTGCCAGAAGCTGGAAATGGGAAACAGGGGATGGATCACTTGATGATTCAGTGTTTTATTCATTCCCTCTGGGGCACCTGGCATAGGTCACTGTCGGTAGACAGGATACTGGGCTAGGTGGACCTTTGGTCTGATCCAGTATGGCCATTCTTATGTTCTTAATTGTGACTGGATGCTTAATACAATAATATTAAACAACAAGCGGGAAGGAACACAAGCCAGAATAGGGAAAGACCTGATTGATAATTATTTAGATAAGTTAGATGTATTCAGGGTAGCAGGTCCTGATGAAATTCACTCTAGAGTATTTAAGAAACTAGCTGAAGAAATCTTGGAACTATTAGCGATTATCTTGGAAAAGTCATGGACGACAGGTGAGGTCCCATATGACAGGAGAAGGGGAAACATGGAACTTATCTTCAAAAAGGGAAACAAAAATGCCCGCAAAGATACTGGAACAAATTATTTAATGTAAATTTGTAAGCACCTAGAGGACAATAGGGTGATAAGTAATAGCCAACATGGATTTGTCAAGAACAAAATCATGTCAAACCAAACTAATTTCCTACTTTGACAGAGTTACTCAACCTGTGAATAAGAGGGGAAAAGTAGACATGATATATCTTGATTTTAGTAAGGCTTTTGACAGAGTCCCACATGACATTCTCAGAAACAAACAAGGGAAATGTGCTCTAGATAAAATAACTATAAGGTGGGTGCACAACTGGTTGAAAAACCACACTCAAATTATCATCAATAGTTTGCTATCAAATTGGGAGATCGTATCTAGGGGTGTCCTCCAGGAGTCTGTCCTGGTTTATTTATTCCATTATCCAAGGCATTAATGAAAACACAGAGCACACTTATAAAATTTGTGGATTACACCAAGTACTTTGAAGGACAGGATTAGAATTCAAAAGGACCTTGACAAATTGAAGCATTGGTCTGAAATCTACAAGATGAAATTCAATAAAGACAAAGGCAAAGTTCTATGCTTAGGAAGGAAAAATCAAATGCACAACTACAAAATGGGGAATAATTGGCTTGGCAGTAGTACTGCTGAAAAGAATCTGGGGGTTATAATGGATTACAAATTGAATATGAGCCAACAATGTGATGCAGTTGCAACAAAATGTAAATATCATTCTGGGGTATATTAACAGGAGTGTCCTATTTTAGCCACAGGAAGTAATTATCCTGCTGTGCTCAGCACTGGTGAGGCCTCAGCTGAACTACTGTATCAAGTTTTGGGCACCACATTTTAGGAAGGATGTGGACAAATTGGAGAGAGTCCAGAGGAGATTAACAAAAATGACTAAAGGTTTAGAAAACCTAGGCATGTTTAGTCTTGAGAAAAGAAGATTGAGGGGGAACCTGATAATAATCTTCAAGTATGTTAAGGGCTGTTATAAAGAGGACAGTGATTAATTGTTCTCCATGTCCACTGAAGGTAGGACAAGAGGTAATCAGCTTAATCTTCAGCAAAGGAGATTTAGATATTAGGAAAAACTTTCTAACAACTATCCTTATAGTTAAGTATTGGAATAGGTTAATAAGAGAGGTTGTGGGATCCCCATCATTGGTGATTTTTTAGGAACAGGTTAGAAAAACACCTGTCAGGGATGATCTAAGTATACTTGGTTCCACCACAGCAAGTGGGGGGATGGACTACATGATTTCTGAAGTTCCCTTCCAGGCCTACAGTTCTATGATTTTGAAAAGAGTTTTCAGTTCAAATAAGAATGAAAAGCAGATACTTTATACATTTTCCACAAATCAGAAATTCAGAAAAAAATTGGTTTCAGAAAATTTTCATTTTGGAATTTCAAAATGTAATTTTGAATTTTATTTTATGGATTTGTTTCATCTATATATTTACATTATTTCATACCAAGGCTCTACTGGTAGTGCATGACATGCACTATTACTACAACGGACAAGTCATAATGACTGAAATAATCCATTTTTTTATTATATTTTGTTTTTACAATCAGTAAGGGCAGCTGCTATTTAGCACTGATCAAAACATTTTATCTTCTTTTCTATATCAAAGTTTCTCTTGTGTAGGTTGTAATTAAACTGTTTATAACTCTAAGTTCCAAAGACTTTCACTAAGACGTAGACATAACTGACATAACTGGGCACTATATACATGGCCTGATTTTCATATGTAGGTGCCTGGTTAGGCATCTACATTTGAAAATTTTGGCCTAAGTTAGTAATGTGTGGATACTCATGCCAATAATGACATTGATATTTAGGTATCTCAATACTGAGTTGCAGTGCATTGATTAAAGAACCTGTCATGAATCAAGACTACAACATATGCCCCACCTTCCCCAATCCTGTAAAGACTTATGCACATGCTTAACTTTATGTACTCTGAGTCAATGGCACTACTACCATCACTAAAAACTGAAAAATGTCAGCCAATAAATAAAAGTAGAGAAATGTTGCTGCAGTGACTCATAAGAATTGTAGTTTGCTGCCTCATGTTGTCTACCGACCAAGTTCCCCAGCAGGACTACTTCTCCCATAATGCAGCATTGGTAGGGATTCCCATGATGCACTCTAGCAGACCAGGAATAAGGAACACCATGAGGGACAAAGTCTAGTCGGGAAGCCTGGTTCATAGAAGAAAATGGATGTTATGAGGCATCTGAATGACAACTCCCATGAAGCACTGTGGTGGCATCTCTAAACTGAAATTTTTGGTTAATAGCTGAAAGTTTTGGCAGTTTGATTTTTCTGAGAAAAAAAAGTTTGTTTGTTTTTTTTGCAGAATAACCCCCTACTCTCCAACTAGTTGTCATCAGGACCTGTTTTTATGTATAATTCAAGAAAGCAATTCAAAGTCCTGTTGCATGGCATTAGTTCAGTACCAACTCATGGGGAAGAGTGCTGTGACAGATATTGCAAGCCCGTGCAGTATCTTTGGTGACCATTGTATTAAATTTGTGAATGGTTTATGTATGATTGTGTTCTAGGGCTTTTTGTATAAAAGTCTGAGTTTAAGCAGACTCAGTCTTTTTGATTCACCAAATGAACAGAACCTATGAGGACTCCACCCCGCCGAAGGATTAGTAAGACTTTGGCATGCCAGACACCCCATATAGAAGACAGGCAATTCTTGGATGTTTAGGGAGCATTTAACTCTTTTATTTTATATTTTTCCTCTGGTGATGCTTTTGCCCTAATAAATGTACTTTGCTTAGGAAGAACTGTGTGGTCACTAGTAAAAACAAAGTCATTTTCTTTGGAGACAAACCAAAGGTCTGGATGTTTGTCAGACTTGCTGGGGATATCATAGCGTATGCAGGGAGCTGTGTAGCCTTTAAACCCCAGCCAGAAGGGAGTGGGCCAAGTGTCCCTGCCCAGAGACAGGTGACATATGCTGAATGACCAGCACTCCTTCATACAGCATTTCAGTATTATTTGGAGGCTTCCCATTTGAGGTCTGATCTGTCCCGACCTCGCTTAGCTTATATGTTCTGCTAGGATTGCAACACCAGGTAGTGCAGTGGTATGGAACCATTTCACATGATTGTATCTGTATGGCTTCAACTGATACTGCACCCCATTGGCAGTGGCATGTAGGGTATGTGTAGTTACATGCCACAGTGAAAAGTAGGCTGTGTCCACACTGTGGTGTGTAGCTACACCTGTGTGTGGGGATGGGGGGACGACTCAACAGCAGGGAGCTGCCAGAGTCTTTCCCCTCTGCCTCTCCCTGCCAGAGAGTCTTTTGCTGTGGTGGGGCAAGACTTGGGCAGCAGGGAGACAGCAGGACACTATACTTCCTAAAAACTGCAGTGTGGACAGGGGAGGCATTGCTTGGGCATGTAGTGAGCCAGGTGGGGTACACACCCACAGGGTTCAGGCATGTTTTTACTCACCTAAGTGGTGCCCCACCACCTACCCTGCTATTTAGAGCTGCATTAGGAGTATGCATAGTGTATGTACTCTACACTCTGCTGGAAAGAGTGTTCAGTATCTTAAGGTATATCTATTTTGAAAACAGTTTTCCCCTTAGCAAGTGAAGTAAACACCAGAACATGTGTTAAATGCTGGGGCGCTGACCGTCATCAATTAGTTGGGAAGTATCAACTCCCGTGACCCTGCAGATCACTTACTGCTTTATCCCCTTTATGCTCAGCAATTAAGAAAAGGGTGGAGTGTGGGGGTGAATACATTTCCTTTCTTATCATGTTAATAACACAGTTGTCAATAAATCAAATCTTTGTGCAATCAGTCACCTTAAGGTGGAGTTATCATATGATAAATATTCTCATTGAAGTTGCCTATTTTTATTTAATTGTTTCATAAAAATTAATGTTTTAAAGGCTCAGACCTTTTGCAAAGTCTTACCTGTACAGTTTTGCAACATTACATGATGGCATTTTATATAAATCTTTCACAAAATGTTGTAGCAAATATTAGTAGGTAGATTTTGCCATTCAATATATTCTAGAGAAGCATTTCAGTGACTATGAAAGGAAGAGTCATTTTATCACTTGGGTCACTCGTTTAACTCATTTTGAAAGAACTAGACTGACAGCAAAATAGATAAACTCTGACCCTGTCATAACATGAACATGAACATTTGGGATATACGAGTTGAAATTAAAGGGTTAGGTCCTCAGTACTGCAACATTTCATTTTTTGGTGCCCTTCCGCCTGATGGAATGCACAGCCCCAAGTTAGGTACCCAGGGTTCTTTTACAATGCATGGGGAGAGTTGGCCCTTAAGAATGGGATCCACAAAAGCCAGCATGTTGAGCTGGGAGCTACCTAAGCTGGCCAGTAGGAGGGAGAGGGCTTAGGCCCAACCCCTAGAAGAGAATTAGGCACCTGGGAATTAGGCCCAACCCCTGGAAGGGAATTAGTCTGGGTCACAAGGAGGCTCCTACCTTTGCACAGGAGTCAAAAGCTGTGACTCCTCTATTGGAGTTAGGTGCCTAAGTCCTTTCCTACAAAAGGATAGAGGAAGAAACAGCTCTGTATATCCCAACCAACAGAAATTTAGGCAAAGAGGGATTTTTAAGTGCCTACAGGGTTAGGTGGCTACTGAGCAGGGTTTTGAGGATCTGAATTTTGGACTTAGGCACCTAGAGTGGCAGTTAAGCACTTGGAGTTCTTTTGTGAATCTAGTTCAAAGAATATAAGGAATCCTCATACACAGAACCTGTGTCCAAAAATATCAGCAAGACTGAACTCCAGACCACTTAGGTGCTACACAGCATGTAGGCACCTGATTCAACCAAAGGCTCAGAGTACATTTCCCCATTTGACTGGTGACATTCCGTATTGGCATTTCTAATTTCTCTCTCCAATGTTCTCTATGGCCTATTTTGTACCGAGTTCTCACATGCTATAGCTAGGCACATGTTTAAGTGACATTGAATCACTGAAGTGGGGAAATGGCACTTAAGGGAGCATCCAACGACGTGTGAAGCAGTTTGATGAGTGTGGAAAAGCCATTGTTACAGATAAAACAAGCTCAAGAACACTTTTTTCTTCAAGATGTTTGCCAACTCTAATTTTAGATAATTGCTCCAGTTCTGCACACTAAATCACAGTCATTTTTTTCATTAAGTGCTTCCCATGACATGGAATAGGATTTCTTCCTTACAGAGACTATGGCAGAATACTGATAGCAACTTCTCAGCTTGCACAAGAAATCCCTTGCTGAAGAACATATTACTCAAATCAGAACAATGTGTCACAACATCCTTTGCCATGAAGCAATCTCAATATTTCACTGACCTAACCTTATTAAAGAGGCATTGCTGGTGCGGACTCTTCCCAGGAAATCCCTGCAGACTTTTTTTTTTTTTTTATCTTTTAGAATAAGCAGTTCCCAAAACCTTCAGGAGAAAATAGATAATTGGGAAATGAAACCGTTTCAGCGGACGGTAAACAATGTGCTTTTGAAAGCGGAATCCCTGTTATCCTTACTCTTTGCAGCTTGGCACATCACCAAATGCAAGGAACAGTTTGTGTTCTTTCTGCAAGTTTGAAAACAAGTCATAAAATGGTTATTTTCTTAAAGGAAACACACATTCAGAGTCCCAGCTTTTCCTGTGCATTATGCCACTTTGCCCTGCATCATCGGTGCAAAGCAGGCCTAAAGCTGGTGGAGCTATGAGAGGGATCTGGGGCAAAAATCAGTACTTGGTCCTGCTAGTGAAGGCAGGGGGCTGGACTCGATGACCTCTCAAGGTCCCTTCCAGCTCTGTGAGATAGGTATAGGTATAGGTATAGGTATGATCGCTTGTGTATAGGAGGATCCACCAGTGGTGTAGAATTGGCAGAATGGCTCTACCTAGGTTCAGCATGAGTCACAGCTTGGGAATCTCTGAATCTATTAATGGCTGCCATACTGGACCTACTTCTACATAAGAATTTGGCTGCAGCTGACACATCTCCTTTCATGCAAGGGCTTTGACCCATCAATCTGATTAGTCATGAACTCGCTCTGCTTCCTCTCTGCTCTGCCTTGGAGCACATGGCTGTGGAGCACTCCTTCACCTGGAGGTTTGTGCCCATGTGAAGGGAACTGCACCCTTCTGCAGCAGAACCACTGTGGTCAAACCACATTTGGAGAACTTCTGCACCTCTAAAGCAGTGAACAGAACAAGTTTTTTCCCCTAGTAAGTGTTGCCTGACTTACAGTGGTGGAGCTGCTGAGATCAGGTGTGCTAATAACCACAGGTCATAGGGTCATAGGTTTACATTAAAAGGAGTCAGTGGCTCAGGGGACTGGTGATTTAGGTTGGGGGCAAAACTCCCCTTGATGCTTTTGGGTGTGAAATGGGAGTCTAGCCTGAGTAAAGGTTGCAGGGAATTGGGTGAAAGCACATTGGCTGCAGCACATTAGTGTACAGAGACTTGAGTTGCTGTTCCCTATTCTGTACTTTCCCTGGGAATATATAAGATCAGTTCACTTTTTGGTGCTGTCAATCTAGCATTTTTTCACAACACATTGGCTTTCAGCAGCATTGGGGCACTTAATGGCCTATTTTTGCCTTTGAAAATCTCCCCTGAAGTGAATAGTTGTTGTGAAAAATACCAGTTTTTAAAGTTCTGTTTAACTGAATGTATAGGCAGTTAGATTTTGTAGAAACACTAGCTGCTAATTGTGATGAAGTCCCTATGGTAAAAGTCGGTTTTCAGTCTCAGGTTAGGTTATAGCTGCTGCCTACAAGCAAGCAAACACATGGTCTCCAAATTACAGCAGGCCCGACTTCACCCTTTGCTCCTAATTCTCTACACAGAAGTTTCCCCACTTAGTTACTTGAAAATGTGCATATATAAAACTTAGCCTTTGAAAGGAGTATGACTACAATTCAACATTTTCTACAGGATATTTGAATCTTTCTGTTCGTTTCCATTATGAAAGGTTAGACAAAAGAAATAGTATGTGTAATGATTAGAGAACAAGACCAGAGACTTCCACTGCACTGTCACAGACTTTCCATGGGACCCCGCCTCTCCCCTCTGTTTCTCCACTATAAAAGGGGGATAATATTTACCTGCCTTTACAGTGGTGTGATGAAGCTCATTGTAATACACATTTTTTCTAATATGCTCTGAAATCCTGTTACAGTAAAATGAGACCTTGTCTACACTACAGCTTATGTCGGTATAATTTATGTCGCTCAGGGATGTGAATAAGCCACCCCCGAGCAATGTAGATTATACCGACCTAAGCATTGGTGTAGACAGCACTATGTCGGTGGGAGAGCTTCTCCCACCAACATAGCTACTGCTACTCATTGGGAGTGGATTAATTAAGTCGACAGGAGAGCTCTCTCCCATCGACTTTGAGTGCCTGTACTAGCAGCGTTACAGCAGCGCAGCTGTATTGGTGCAGCTGCACTGCTGGAAACTCTGTAGTGTAGATATAGCCTAAATTAAGCTAGACATGTCTAGCTGATAAAAACAAGGAGTCTGGTGGCACCTTAAAAACTAACAGATTTATTTGGGCATAAGCTTTCGTGGGTAAAAACCTCACTTCTTTGGATGCATAGAGTGAAAGTTACAGATGCAGGCATTACATACTGACACATGGAGAGCAGGGAGTTACTTCGCAAGTGGAGAACCAGTGTTGACGGGGCCAATTAAGGTGCCACCAGACTCCTTGTTGTTTTTGTAGATACAGACTAACACGGCTACCCCCTGATACTTGACACCATGCAAATGTCTAGCTGATGTTAGAGGGAGAAGGTAGTAATAAATTGCTTATATAAAGCCAATTAAAATGTTTTGGGAGGACAGACAAAGAGGGATTATAACAAACTGTAGGACTATAAAACTATAAACCTCTTCATATTAGGAAACATTACATTGAAGGAGAAATTGTATCAGAGAATAAGTAACATTAATTTAAATCAGGAAAGCACCTGTAAAGCTGCTGAGCTTTTAAAACAGGTAATATTTGTGAGTGCCTCTGTAGAAGTAATTAGTATGTTTTACTGGTAAAGAATTCAGAGTGCTGGTAAAGAAAAAAAGGAATTAAAAAGTAGCCTCCTTTTTTTATTACTAGATTCATTAATAACAAAAACAGTGATTATTCATTATGGCTCATGCTATATGACCATGAAAACTATAATCCTTTTCATATACGGAAGTCTTACAATCAAGGAGATCTTGCATACCTACAGATAATATCATAATACAAATATTTACAGAAAGTTGCTTTTAGATAGTTGAAACAAGTTATACAGTAGTTTTTGGTGTACTTAAGCAGTAGAAGGTGTAAATGATTGGTGTTCATGACATACTTTAGCATTTCTCCTTGTTAGGTCAGTGCTCCAGCTGATAGATGTAACTTGTTTTAAAAGAGGGGCCATAGGAATTCAAAGTCATGTGCACAGCCATCTGCTGAATAAATGTTTATTTCAGAGTAGGGTGGGGAGACCTGTATCCCAGAGCATGGTTACCCACTTTTAATGTCTTCATTTTATAATTCTTAGCTCTCTTGGGGCTGGATCTTGTAAGGTGCTGAGTGCCTCTTGAGAGTCTAAGGGGAGATAAGACTGCTCAGAATCTAAGGGTATGTTTATACTTACAGAGTTTTTGCGCTGTAAGTTTCACCGGTGATAGGGAACCGGTGAAAGTAAAGCGCTGGTTTTGTACTCACTCAATTCCTCAGGCGTCAGAGTGTTTACACTACCAGCACTTCCATCGCTGATAAGAGCAGCGCTGTAGGGCAGCTATCCCACAGTGCAGCTCTCTCGATAGGTCTTGTGGGAAGGGGCAGGGTGAATGGAAGGCATTCTGGGTCCCTGCTCAGTGCCCTGTGCTGCCCTATTACTTCCTTGTTTCTTTTGTGGCATTTTTTTTAAAAGCCCCTGCTGTCTGGCTGCTTTCCCTGCCATATCTACAAGCAAAGGGAAAGGGAGTTTCAAACTTCCCAGGGCTTACAGGGGGAGGGGCAGACGTCCGTTTACTTGGCGTCAGAGCAGCGGAGATGCTGGCCAGAGTGGTCACTTTTGGAACTGTGGGATATGCTTTGGAGGCCAAAAGGTGTTTACGCTGGTAGAACATGTCTTCACTTTCACAACAGCAGAAAAAGAACAGTGGTAAGAGCTATATGCCTCTTGTGAAGGTGGGTTTCTTTTTGCGTTGAAACTTTTGAGTTTCACCACAAAAAGTCATTAACAAGTGTAGATGATCCCGTGGTTTTAGTGCAAAAAAGGGACTTTTGCACTTTAAATGCTAAGTATAGACATAGCCTAAGTTTATCTGCTTTAAATTCTTTAGAGAACAGAGAATGAGCATGCAAACAAGCTCTGGTTTGGGATTTCCAATGGAGTCTTCATCTGAGAGGCTCTGTAGCCATCCTCACAAAGGTAGGATAACTCTTCCCTTATTTTCCTTCTACCATATATCTCCCTGAAATCTTAAACCATATATTAGTGATGACTAGAGCTAAGCAAATAACTAATATTTAAGTTCAATAGCCAGATCAAAGAACACAATTTGGTAGGTTTTGAACCAAAACTGAATGTTCTCAGTTTCTCTCTTAAAAAAAAAATTGTTCAGGTCCAATGAAAAAGTTTCAAAAGTCAATTTGAACTGACATTTTCTCAATCAAGTTTTAAAACTATTCATTTTGAAAATGTCAGAACAAAATATTTGGATTTTTTCCCCCCAACCAAAACTAATCACTAAATTTGACTCAAATGTGAATAGCTCCAATGCTTCGAAAAAAAACCTATTTTTGCAAATGCAAAATATTTCACCCAGCTCTAGTGATGACCAATATTAGTATCCACCATCCCCCGTGTTTGTAATATCATGAATAGTGTATTGATGGCAGTGCTAATTTCTCTGCCTTTTCTAAGCCCTGAGGGTACAGTAATACATTTTAGCTGCTTCATGCTGCACCAGACACAGAAATCTCTACTGTTATTACTGAATCATTCCTTCAGACAGCTGATTGGTCTCTTGACTAAGACAGAGTTATCTCTCCCCTTGAATTTGCTAGTTAGTTTGTTTTTCAGGAAAAGAACAGACACAAGTTTGAATTATTTAAAGACAATTGATCAGTCTTTATGAAGCCTTCCATGTGATAGAAGATTGGACACTCCCTTAATAGCTTCAGGTAATGTCACGGAAGGTAGCAATCTCAATAGAAAGTCGATGCCTCAGTGAAAATTTGTGCAATCCCAAAGTCTTCAAATTTGCTTTCAATTACACCTGTATGTAACTGAGGGTAGGATTTGGGTCTGGAATTAGAATTAGTGTCCACTGCTATGAAGTGAAATGAGTAGAATCTAGTTCCTTCTCTTATAGCACTACAAAACCAACATAGCGAACAGGAGTCAAAAGGGTATTTCAAATGGGTTTTGTCACTAGAACAAGCAGATCAGATTTTAAATACACACAGAGAGCAAATCTGGAGTAATTAAGAACAGCACTTTAAGATGGAATATTCAATCTTACACTTTCATTACCAGTGCAACAAGACTGTGCATTTCACTCAACAGACACAGTTACTATTTATACGTATGTATACACACACACACACACACACACACACACACACACACACACACACACACACACACAATAGTATATATAATATCACACACACACACACACACACTATCAAATTCAGCTGGCACTAGATTGCTAGTTCTTTAACTCCAAAAGCATAGGCTTCAACCACTTAGGTTAAACAAGATCTCAGTTCACTAGTGTTAATGCTAGGTGCTTTATCTTCTGTGTGGACTAGCAAATGGGGGATGTCACAATACACACATAAGACAACTTGGGGAAATGACTTGAGAATCAACTGTCACAATGGAACAGCACTAGCAGTAGGATTTTCAAGGCTACTATTGTATGGGAGCTCACCATCACATCTCTTAGGTAGCTTTGAAAAGCTTGGCCTAGAAGTGGATCATTAGACATTGATATCGTTACAGTTTCTGCCATACCAATGGCTAAAACCAGAATGATCAGAATCTAGGAAATCTGTGGAATCTAGTCATAAGTGTAAGTGCTCCACTATCAACTTCTTGATAACTTCCCCTCCAATGAGCATGGTTGATGCTGGATGATAATTGGCAGGGTTCTTAAAGTCCAGGGAGGAGTTTTTGAGCAAGGGACTAATCCCTGCTTGCTGAAGAGCAGCTGGCATCTTGTCTACCTCAAGAAAGCGGCATCGCTGATTGTACAGTGCTTAGCACAATGGGGTCCTGGTCTATGACTCAGGACCTAGTCCCTGCAGTAATTTAAATAATAAACATCAATAAGAGACCCAAAACTTCTGAACAGTTTTTCACCAGCCACAAGTGGCATGGGATCCGATCACAGTCACTAGATGCTACTCTCCCAGCACATGCAACATATCAATAAGGAAAGATGAGCAGAACTCAACCAGGACAGACAGTGCCTAGGACGTGTCCATGTCTGGCACTGTGCCCATGAAACCAGCCACCACTGATGTAACCCAGTCAATTTTATCTATGACATAGGTTGAAACTTCCTCACCGCAGGAAATACTCAACTCTGTTACCAAGTGCTGGAATCACCAGTGTGCCACCATTTGGGACATTTTCACTGGTGTAGATTTGGCAGATACTACCACAGTGCGATTGTTCTGGCCCCTACCAAAGCCATGGCCCATGAGTGCCCAACAATAGCTCATACTCACATCATCAGGTTGTGGCATACTGGCACTATACTTCTGTGCTCACATTACATTGTTCTCTGGATTGGCATCACTACTTTTCTGTCTGACCAGTGCACAGCACAAAGGAGACCCATTCCTGATTGGGGTCTCTGTGTGCTACCAGAGTAAAAATATTTACTGCTCCTAATAGGTCATTAGAGCAAGCTGAAATTTAATTAAAAAACATTTCATGAAAACAAAAATATTTCAGCCATTTTTTATCAGTTCTACAGCTTGTTGAAGCAGTTCACAAATTTTAAAAAGAGTGTGGGGAAAAAATGGTTTCACAGAATTCCCCTCCCCTTTCTACCAGCTCGATACAGGACACCACTTTATGCTGACTCAATGCATCATTATACAGAATCATAGATCTGTAGGGCTGGAAGGGATTGCCCCCCTGTGCTGAGGCAGGATCAAGTACACCTAGATCATATATGGTGACAGTGTCATGCCACAATGATGCAACATTTATCCCCACCTCCTCCATTCTGACTGCTGAAATGATAGGGGGATTCCCTTCCCTCACCCTGACCAAGCTCCTGGGAGGAAAGGATTATCTTCTCTTCTCCCCACAGGCTAACAGAAAGGTGTGGAGGGATTTCCACCCTCTGCCTCCTCAAGGCTGGTGAGCTGGAGGGAATTCCCTTTGCTCCTGAGGGGGATCAAATTTGCTCGCTCCTCAGAGTAGGGAAACCTTTATAGCTCTCATATCACTAGTTCATTGCTTCATGGTTCCTTTATGTGCATGGCACTAGAGCGAATCACAAATTTTGGAAATGGTGATCATTACTTCTTGGACAATCTGCAGCAAGGGAGATTCAAGCTAGATACTAAGAAAAGCTAACTATCAGGATAGTTAAACTCTGGAATAGGCTTGCAAGGAGGATTTTAAGAACAAGTTGGATAAACATCAATCAAGGATGGTCTAGGTTTACTTGGTCCTGCCTCAGCACAAGGGACTGGACTAGACAACCTCTCGGGGTCTCTTCCAAACCTATGTTTCTATGTCCTATGATTTTTTGCAATTTTTTTCTGACACATTTTTGCAGTTTTTCAGCCAACTAATAAAGTAGTTGATCTTTCTCGAATTTTGATGAAAGTGCTCAGGAAAAAAAACTTTTTTTCCTGCATTTTTGACCCTCTCTATGCATAATATTAAAATAGACTTTAATTAGTCAAGATTACTTACCAATCAGAGATGAGGCCGCCACTAGGATCCAAAATGTAATGATATAGGGCACATGAACCGCAAGCCAATCAAAGGTGACTATCTGGAATCCCTGGCTGCTGCTCCCACTGCTGCTGTTGCTTATATCTACAGCATTTTCTAATGTCTCTTGGGAGGTTTCAAAAGCCATATTTGGAATGGTGGGTTCAGAGAAGACACTTCCAGCCAGGCTCCTTGGACGGCATGCCAACCATGCCAGGAGCACAGAGGAATACAGGTTAAGCGTCCCTGCTCTCATTATCAGAAATGGCAGGAACGTCCTTTGCTTGATTTTAAACTGGCTGTCTTCTTTTCTAGTATCCTGCTTCAGCTTAATTTTAAGCTCTTCTTCTACACAGGCTTCACAACGTTGCTTCTAGTTTCCTTGAGGTCCAATTTTTAACCCTTTTTGCTATTTTCCCCTCGGCACTCCCTTTTGTAGTGCTGAACTGTCTCTTATGGAGTGTGTTGTTTGATTCCTTAATTCTGCAGCCCTGAGCCCTTAGCTCCTGATGCAGTGCTGGAGGTGAGAGACCTCTCCCAGGAGGTTCCCAGTCCCCTCTTCACTGCTGGTTCCTAACTTCTTTGGAAGAATGCAGGACACCTTTTATAAGTGAGAGTGTTTGAATGGGAGGAGGAGTCTGTCACAGCCATGTACAACTACAGTATCTAGTAATGATCTTCAAACCATTCATGACGTCTGCTTTTCCCCTTATTTATAGATCTATGGGCATGAGCTAAGATTATTATTTACTGCTTCTGTTCATAACGGTTATAAAGCAATAAGTGTTGAAAGCCGGCTACTGTGAGCCGTGTGACACAGACTTTGCCCCTGTTAGAAAGGAGTGCAGCTTAATGCGAGATTACTTTGTGCGTCTTGCTCAAGATAGAAAGCAAACACAAAAGATTGCTGTGTTCGATTCAGCGTATGCCATCAATGGATGGAATTCCTTCTCAGCCTTTTCATCTTTAGCTGTTTTTCACTGGTAAGCCCAGACTTACTAAGCAAGACTATGATATCAAGGGCTAAATTTTGCCTTTAGTCTCAGCCCTGTATCACTGCACCACACCAGAAGGAAGCCTAGGAATGAATAGTGGCTCAAGAGAGTGTGCTGCCAGCATGTGAAGGGGGGAAGAACCAAGACTCTTTCCACTCTTCCACCCACTTGCTGGCAAAGGGGAGTATCAAGTGTGCAGCCACCACTCTCCCCCACCACACCCAGGCCACAGACTGGAGGGTCCTACATGGCTGGGCAGCACCTTGAGGGTGGGGCCTTACTTCCCTGTGCAGCCAGGTAGGATCAGGACACAACCAAGCCCTAAGACAGCGCAGCACGATCTGAATTTAGAAAATGGATGCTCTTTTTTCTCTCTGCATGGAGTTTGAAATATATTAGTGCAGCTGGCACTAGTATTTAAATACAGCCCTGCTGACTGAAGTCCTGTACTTATCCCCAGAATATGTACAGCTGGAATTGTGGCAGGGCCAGCTTCCCCACGCTGCCTGACCAAAGTGCCTCAAGCTGTTCTGGAGGGACCATGCTCATGGCTTGTGGCGGGGGAGAGGAAGTAATTCAGTCTCTATAGCTCATTTAATTCTTGGCTTCTAAAATGAGACTGCAAACAAGTATGACAATCAGTGGAAACTGATATTGATTTCCTGCCCATCAGGAGCTGCGTCTGGACCCACTGGCCAAATAGTCACCAGTCAGTAAGATGTGTTGTTCACTATCAGTTTTAGGGACTATTTAGCAAAAATATGTAGCCTTTGGAGGCACACATTTAGCTGGGGGAAAAAAACATCCCTCTGTGTGGGAAGTGCTGAACTATTCTGGGAGTGGGAAGCTGTGTAAATGAGCACCTCACCACTCATGCACCAATCATCCCAGGTCTCAGAAATCAGTCCCTCACTCTCTGACATGACCGTGCACAAAGCTGGAAAGACTCCAGTCATGGAGCTGAAGTATTCCCCTCAGACAGCTCTAGAGTGGCGAGAAGAAGAAATGGACTGATACAAGGTTGGTTTTCTTCATTTTTTTTTTTTAAAGAAAGAAGTTAGTTTCAGCTGGGGCCCTTCCCACCCATGATTACTCTTGTCAGGTATTGAGGAGGGACTAATAGCTCTGACAAGTGAACTCCCCATTACATCACTGCTGTGAGATAGGGCTTCCTCTGCTGCTTAATGTCAGTCCAGGGAGAGATGAGGAAATCTTTGGTAAACATATCCAAATGTCCCATTACCTCTCCCTGCCTGACCACGCCATAGCTGTCAGCCAGAGAGAAAGAGTATGAAGCATACAGCAACTAGGGTGATGGTCTGCAATAGTCTATGATTCCCCCCTTGCTAAGGGGACTGGCATAGGCCACTGTGTTAAGTCAATTCAGGCATTGCTTGGGTTCATTTAAGGGGGAGAACCAATCACTAGCAGGGACAAACTTCCACAGCTGCAGAGTCGAAGAGGCTCCCAGGCCATGGGAATTAAAGGACCAATGCCCACGGGTCTAGAATTCCACCTTGTGTATATACCTGACTTTTCAGAGCTCCATCTAAGCAAACAAAAAACCCTCTGAACTAATTTCTGAATGAAGAGTTCCTTCAGCTTGTTTTCCAAGTGAGTTTAGCCCCCCCCCCCCCAAGGGTGGTTTTGTGCAGCTAAACTTCCTGTCAATCAAAAAGAGGACTTTTAGTCTAACTAACAATTTCATCCATTGCAGCCAAATTCCCCCACGTACAGCCCTTTTGTAGCATGCTTGGGAAGTTACTTAGGGTATGGTACGTCTACACTGGCAGAGTTACAGCACGACAGTTACAGTGCCGCTGAGAGAGCGCTGAAGGGAAACCGCTGTTGTGTGTTCACACTGTCTGCTGCCTGCACAATAGCGTGTTCACACTTGCGGCACTTGCAGTGGTATTCAGAGCGGTGCACTCTGGGCAGCTATCCCCCAGAGCACCTCTTCCTCTTCTGTCTCTAAGAGTTGTGGGAAGGCAGAGGGGGTCACGGGACAGCCTGGGTCCCGTCCCAATGCCCTGTGATGTATTGCTTCACATCCCAGCAATCCCTGTGCTTCCGTCCACATTTGGTGCCATCTTTCAACGGTTTGTGTACTGTGCGCTCTGCTCTGCCTCTTCGGTCTGCAGGAATGGATCCCGCACTGTTAACCAATAAACAGGGAGGGATAGCTTAGTGGTTTGAGCATTAGCCTGCTAAACCCAGGGTTGTGAATTCAATCCTTGAGGGGGCCATTTAGGGAACTGGGGTAAAAATCTGTCTGGGGATTGGTGCTGCTTTGAGCAGGGGGTTGGACTAGATGACCTTCTGAGGTCCCTTCCAACCCTGATATTCTATGATTCTATGCTGCTTGCTCTCACTAACGTGGCAGTGGAGTTATTCCTTAAACTAAAAAAGGCAAGAGCAGTTTGACATTGATTTCATCACACCTAGTAGCTACGACGTGAGATTGTTTGTGGCATTCATAGAGGTGATGACCACAATGGAACACTGCTTTTGAGCTCTGGAAACAAGCACTGAGTGTTGGGATCACATTGTCATGCACATCTGGGATGACGAGCAGTGGCTGCAGAACTTTCGCATGAGGAAAACCACATTCATGGGACTGTGTGATGAGCTTGCCCCAGCCCAAGGACACAAGAATGAGAGCTGCCGTGCCGTTAGAGAAGCGCGTGGTGATTGCACTGTGGAAGCTGGCTACTCCAGACTCCTACCGATCGGTCGCTAACCAGTTCAGAGTGGGAACATCAACAGTTGGACTCATGTTGACGGAAGTGTGCAAGGTCATTAATCGCATCCTACTCTGAAAAACTGTGACTCTGGGCAACGTGCATGACATTCTGGATGGCTTTGCACAAATGGGCCTCCCTTACCGTGGAGGGGCAATAGATGGCATGCATATTCCAATTCTGGCACCAGACCACCTAGCCACCAAGTACATTAATCAGAAGAGGGATTTCTCAATGGTTCTCCAGGCGCTGGTGGATCACGTGGGCATTTCACAGACATTAATGCAGGCTGGTCTGGAACGGTGCATGATGCACACATCTTTCGGAACACTGGCCTGTTCAGGAAGCTCCAAGCAGGGACTTTCTTCCCAGACCAGAAGATCACCTTAGGGGAAGTCAAAATGCCAATTGTGATCCTGGGAGACCCCACCTACCCCTTAATGCCGTGGCTTATGAAGCCATACATGGGACACCTTGACCACAGCAAGGAGTGGTTCAACAACAGGCTGAGCAAGTGCTGAATGACTGTTGAGTGTGCTTTTGGCCATTTAAAGGCCCGTTGGCGCTGCCTATATGGGAGGCTGGACCTGGCCGATGACAATATTCCAATGTTTATAGCTGTGTGCTGTATGCTCCATAATATTTGTGAAGGGAAGGGTGAAAGCTTCACTCAGGCCTGGACCACTGAGGCTCAGTGCCTGGAAGCTGAATTTGAACAGCCAGAGACCAGGGCTATTAGAGGGGTGCAGGGTGGGGCCATCAGGGATACCTTGAGGCAGCAATTTGAAGCTGAAAGCCACAAATATTTGTTGCTATGCTCAGGAGTGCAGTGCTTGTAATGCTAGGAGGTGATTGTGATTGCTGTAGACAATGCACTATGAAGGTTTAAGACAATTGCCTGTTGCTTTGCAGGGCTCTGTTTGCTTTCAATTAATAAAGAGTGCTTTCAAACCAAAACAATTCTTTTATTGGAGGAGAGAATCAAACCAAAACATCAGCACTGAGGCATGGGGGGAAGAGAGGAGATGGGGTCCCGGGATGGTTAAAGATTTGTGTATGTCCAGGGATCATATCCAACCTTCTCCTTTGGAGTACAGTGCAGCAGGTGCTGTACTTCAGCATGGCTAAATTGCAGAGGGACTAGTGCTGAGTGCTGTGGGTACTGGGAGTCTGCAGTGCTGGACTGTGATGGGAAGGAGTGGAATGCAGTGAGTACAGACTGGAGCCAGGAGGTTGATAAGAGTGTGTTGGTGGTGTCTGGGGAGGCGCATGGGAAAGAGTTTTGTGACAGCAGCTGCAGGGGAGGGTGGACGCGGGGCTGCTCAGTTTGCAGTGCTAGTAGCGCCTGGAGCATGTCCACTTGGTCCTCCATAACATTTAAGAGCTGCTCCGTGGCTTTGTTCTAGCACGCTGCTTTCTCCTTTCTGTCCCTCTTTTCGCTGTCCTGCAACTCCTTCAATTCTTGTTTTTTGGCCGCTGAGTGCATCATGACATCATGCAGAAAGTCCTTTCAGTTCTTTGTGGCCACTTTCTAATACTGCACAGCCATTAACCTAGCGATAACAAAGAGGGAGGCTGGGCTCCCAAGGTCATATCTGTGTAGCCAAAATGCAACATTTTACAGAAGCAGCATTGTTTGCAACACACAGACCACTGATTCAGTGATTTAAAACACAGCCACTATTCACATACCTATCACTAACTGGCTGACCCCAGGCAAGCACACATGAGCCACAAGACCCCCAAAATGGTGAGTAACCACAGGGGAAGGAGAAATCAGTTTTCCAGGACCATACTGTACACTGGGCCTGTGGTCTTGGGGACAGCCAGCATTGTGGGGGGGGGGGGTGCCTTATAACCATTACTGTCACATTTTCCACAGGCTGTGTTCATTATGGAAGATATCTTGCTGCTGTGGGTGAGCAGAGAATCAAGGGAGGGTCTTCTCCAAGACTGTGGCTTCTGGCCTGGCCCTTATGCGGCTCGCCTGTGTGCATCAATGGTCCCACTCCTCCCCCGTGATGGCAGAGTGGCGCGGGAAAGTTACCCTTAATGGGGCAAGAAACAAAGCAGCTCTGCCAAAGAACCTGCGGCAGTGGGTTTCCATGAGAGTTTCCTGGAAATCTCTGAGGCAGATTCCTGTGAAGTGAGGGAGTCAATCAACAGCCTGTTCCACATCTCAGACTAGGCATGTGGTACATGCATCATATGGACACAAGCATGCTTTCTGCAACCCTCCTGCCCCCTTCAGCGATTCCCAAAATCAAAGCCACTTACCAGGGGCCTCCTCTCCTGTTTGCACTTTGCCAAGCTCTGACAGCTGCCACTGGCTAGACTCCTCCAGGGTAGAGAAGAGCTCCTGGCTGCATGCATCTCTGACCTCCGAGTCATCCTCTGCCTCTGGGTCCCCCACCCCCTCCACATCCTTGCCAAGATTTCCTCCTCCTGGTTTGGTCCACTCTCGACTGGCACGCGAGCCACTGAAGTATCCACAGTGGCCTTCGCAGTGGAGGTCGGGTTGCCACTGAGTATCGCGTCCAGCTCTTTGTAGAACCAGCAGCTCGTGGGCGCAGCTCTAGAGCGGCGGTTTGCCTCCTGCGCCTTGTGGTAGGTGTTCCATAGCTCCTTCATTTTGACCCTGCACTGCAATGTGTCCTAGTCATGGCTCCTTTGTGTCATGGATCGTGAAATCTGTCCGTAGGTATCATAATTCCTATGGCTGGAGCGCAGCTGGGACAGCCTCCTCTCCCCAAATGCTGATGAGGTCCAGCAGCTCAGCATTGCTCCAAGCAGGGGATCGCCTGGTGCGTGGAGCAGGCATGGCCACCTGGAAAGATGCACTGAGACCACTGCACGCCTCACCAAGCAAACAGAAAGGGGACTTTCAAAATTCTGAAGGAATTTAAGGGGTGGGGCTCACGGTTGGTCACCTGAGGGCAGGGCAGTAGAGTTCAAACCAATGATCAGAGAGGTGAGAACAGGCATTGTGGGACACCTCCTGGAGGCCAATCACAGCACTGTAATCAACCAGCGTGTCTACACTGGCACCGTGGCACTGTACCCCCAGCACAGAAAGCTCTCCACCTCTCATTGGGGTGGTTTTTTTACAGGGCTGCAACTGCGCAGTGTCTGCGCCCTAAGTGGCTTGGCAGTGTGTACACCTTGGGAGTTACAGTGCAGAAAGCTGCTTTATTGTGCAGAAACTTGCCAGTGTAGATAAGGCCTTAGTGTGCCAAAACAAGGCCAACCCTGTTCACCTGACAACCCACACACCCAGGGCATGCAGCTGTGGTTTTTTCTATTCGAAGAGAGCCTGATTCAGGATTGGCCCCATGGGGAAAGCCACTGGCATAGAAGGCCTTCCCTGCCAGGTATGGAGTAAGGTCCATTGGCTCTGCACACCCCCCCCCCCTCACAATAGTATTTTGGCGATGGGAGGAGTTTGATCAGGGCAGTCCTGTGCTCTGGCTATTTCTCCACTTGCTACAAGACATCGTAGAGGCATTTGGTAGCTGGGTGCAAGTTAGAGCAGCGGGTTGTTAACTGTCCCTCAAGCATCTCATGATCAGGTAAACAATCTACCTCCCTTCCTTGTCAGTGAGAAGCTTTGCACAAGTGCAAGGATTAATTAGACCCAGATAACAAAGACCTCCTCCTTGGCTAACCTTTGGTGAGGGCCTATCCAGGTTAACAGCACCCTCAGTTTTGCATTTCTAAGTGTAATCCAGCCTTTGCTGGATGCATTTAACTACCAATCCCTTGAACAGTCGCATTTCATTTCCTTAAAGAAATTTACAAACTGCAAATAGAATTTAGATCACAAGACACAATACTGCCAATGTGCTGATACAATGTAACCAGTGTACTCCTCAGCAGGAACAGGCATGTCAGGTTGCTAAAAACCAGAGCGCCTCTTAGACTGCAGTTGACATTTAACTAGCCTTTTGAAATCTTTGACATGTACAGTGCAAGAACTAATGGGGAGGTCACTCTGATAGTGGGCACTGTACTTTGGAATTATAATCTCCAAGTCTTTCGTAATATGATGGATTGTTTTAAAACAACTTTGATGGAATTAATAAATGGTGGTGACACATAAATTAAATATTTAAGAAATAATTCTAAAGCTACTTAAAGGTGTAGAAAAGGTAATGCAAGGTCAAAAGATCTAATCAGTGAAGAGTCACTGAAGCCGTGATCCAAAGCCCACTGAAGTCCATTAACGGGTGGAATATTTGGGTTCTGTATCAACCTGAATAAACCCATAAATTGTGGCATTTGTTCAGTCCCAAATAAAGCCAAAGTCTCAGATATTCAGTTTGCTTTGGCCAGTTGGAGGCCTCAGGTGAAGTAGCAGAGACAGCAGCACTTACCGTTGCTTCTCTACCCCTCTTCAGCAGTGAATGCTGCTGCCTCCTGGTTCCGTTCTCCACTATCTTGTGTAGTTAGTTATACCCGGGCAGAGTAGATGTAACATACTAGACACATTTTACACCCACTTTGCACAGGTGTGACTATGGAAGGTGCATGGCCCTGAACCTCCAGCATCCCTCAGTTGCCAGTAAGTAGCTATCTAACACCTGCTGCCACCCTGCTATTCCCCAATCCAATGAGAAACCCACCCTTACCTTCCTTGGAACAAGTAATATTGGGATAGCATGCCTCTCTGGCAACAGATTTAATTATATATAACATTTGGAACCCTTATTCTCAGGCAGCAAACCCTGGATGCAGCTGCTCCAAGGCTCCTGCATTGCTTTCCCATTAGTATGATCGGAATGGCCACAGACAGGAAGTTGTTGGTGTAGCCGAGGTTAGCTTCCTCTACACACATTTTTAAAGAAGCAAAACACAAAACTTAAACAGCAAAGAGTCACTAGCATAGTACTAGTGACTAGAAACCAAGCTGGCACGAACACCTCTAGGGGAGATATGATTGCTCTCTATAAATAGATCAGAGGGATAAACACCGGGGAGGGAGAGGAATTATTTTGATTAAGGGCCAGTCTTGGCAGAAGAACAAATGCAGATAAAACTGGCCATAAACAAATTTAGGCTTGAAATTAGGCAAAAGTTTCTAACCATCAAAGGAGTGACGTTCTGGAACAGCCTTCCAAGGGGAGCAGTGGGGGCAAAAAACCCAACTGGCTTTAAGACTGAGCTTGACAAGTTTATGGAGGGGATGGTCTGATGAAGTCACCTTCAGTGGCATGTGGCCCATCAGCAACTGCCAGTAGCAAATATTTCCAATGGCCAGAGATGGGACACTAGATGGGGAAGGCTCTGAGTTACAGTGAACTCCAGGTGTCAGGCTAGTGCGGAGATAGGCAAACTATGGCCTGTGGGTCACATCCGGCCCATGGGACTGTCCTGCCCAGCCCTTGAGCTCCCGGCTAGGGAGGCTAGCCCCCGGCCCCTCCCTGGCTGTCCCCCCTCCCCTGCAGCCACGCTGCCGCTCAGGCAGCGCTCTGGGCGGTGGAGCAGCGCACTCCTGCCGAGCAGAGTGGCAGCGTGTCTAGCTCCGGCCAGGTGGCGGAGCTGCCAGACATGCTGCTCTGAGCGGCATGGTAAGGGGGCTGGGACCAGGGGATTGGATAAGGGGTGGGGAGTCCCAGGGGGCAGTCAGGGGACAGGGAGTGGTTGGATGGGGCAGAGATTTGGGGGTGGGGGGGTGTATGGTCAGGGGATGGGGAACAGGGGGGTTGGATAAGCATGGGAGTCCTGGGGGGGGCCTGTCAGGGGGCGGGGGTGTGGATAGGGGTTGGGGCAGTCAGGGGACTGGGAGCAGGGGGGTTGGATAGGGGGTGGGATCCCAGGGGGCGGTTGGGGTGGGGGGTCCCAGGAGGGGGCGGTTAGGGGACAAGGAGCAGGGGGGGTTGGATGGGTTGAGGGTTCTGAGGGGGGCAGTCAGGGGGCAGGAAGTGGGAGGGTGCAGATAGGGGGCCGGGGCCAGGCTGTTTGGGGAGGCATAGCCTTCCCTACCCAGCCCTCCATACAGGTTTGCAACCCCAACGTGGCCCTCGGGCCAAAAAGTTTTCCCACCTCTGGGCTAGTGGGTCTCGCCCATGTGCTCAGGGTCTAACTGATCACCATATTTGGAGTCTGAAAGGAATTTCCCCCCATCTCAGATTGGCAGAGACCCTGGGATTTTTTCCACCTTCCTCTGCAGCATGGGGCACGGGTCACTTGATAGTTTGAACTAGAGTAAATGGTGAGGTTCTGTGGCTGTGAGGTGCAGGAGGTTAGACTAGATGATCACAATGGTCCCTTCAAGCCTTAAATCTAGGAGTTAAAATGATGCAATGAAACCAGTGACAAGGCACACTGTATCAAATACAGCATTCCTCAGGGAAAGCTAAAATCAAGATTAAAAGTTGGTCACTGCAGCAGTTTCTCAACAGTATATTACTAGACTATCATACTACTCATTTTGCAAGCACTTTTTACAATGCCTACAGGAAGCATGCTTAATAGGCAATTACACGTATACAGGACACTCAAAGCAGCTATTGCAAAGTTACTACAGTAACTCCTCACTTAAAGTCGTCCCAGTTAATGTTGTTACATTGCTGATCAATTAGGGAACATGCTCGTTTAAAGTTGTGCAATGTTCCCTTATAATGTTGTTTGGCAGCCGCCTGCTTTGCCCACTGCTTGCAGAAAGAGCAACCCATTGGAGCTAGCTGGTGGGGGCTTGGAACCAGGGTGGGCTGGCAGCCCCCCTATCAGCTCCCCACTCCCCTAAGTTCCCTGTGCAGCAGCCGCCCAGCAGGCTATCAATTGCTGGGCAGTTCAGCTGTCCCTCCCCCCCACTGCCATGTGCTGCTCCTGCCCTCTGCCTTGGAGCTGCTCCCAGAGACTCCTGCTTGCTGTGCGGGGGGGGAAGGGGGGGCTAATGTCAAGGTGTCCCTCCTCCCCCCTGCTCCTGCCCCCCGCTTACCCTATCTCCACAGAGCAGGGGGAGACACGACAGGGCTCAGGACAGAGGGAGCTTGCTGGCAGCAGCTGCTGTCTCAACTTGCTGATCTACTTAAAAAGGCAGTGTACTTAGAGTGCGGTCAGTGTACTTAAAGGGGTAATGTGCATCTCTCTCTCTCACACACACACACAGGGTGTGTTTCTCTGTCTCTCTCGGTCATGCTGTCTCCCCTCCCTCCATTTGTGCTGCCTTGTAGAGTGTGAGGCTACATTAACAACAATGTATTAACCCTTGAGGGCTCAGCTGTTCTAGTTCATCATTTAGCAGTAAGGCATTCCCTGGGAAATATCCCACCCTCTGACTTCACCACCTCAACCAAGCTTCACAATCATCATTGCTGTGTACAGTATTAAATTGTTTGTTTAAAACTTATACTCTGTGTGTGTGTATATATATATATATTGTTTGAATACATACAGCTCCTTTCAAAATATATATATAGTCGTTTGTCTGGTGAAAAGAATTTCCCTGGAACCCCCCTATTTACATTATCTTATGGGAAAATTGGATTAGCTTAACATCGTTTTACTTAAAGTCGCATTTTTCAGGAACATAATTACAATGTTAAGAGAGGAGTTACTGTATAGTACTACTCAATAAATCAAGGTATTTCATTAGCTAATTAATAGTGTACTGCCACTCTTCAGCCTCACACAAATACTTAGTTATCTGACCAACATGATAATGTACTAATCTTATTTTGAAAGGAGCTGTATGTATTCAAACAATACAATGGTTGGTTGATTGCAATTAAATAGCCTTGCTAAATCCCCCCTATAAAGAGCGAAAAGAGTTCTCTGGGATTGCATCTACATGCGGACAAGTGTATCTTCACACTAGCATAAGAGGATAGGGTGTTTTGAGCACAACTGCCATGAGAAAAATCAGTGCTTTTGCCTCAGCTCATAATCTAGCAATTGTGGAACAGCAGCTTCAGCCATCAAAAAGGAAAATAGGAAATCAGATTTCAGAGCCATTGAGAGTGACTGTAGTTTAGTGGTGAGCTCCTGACCAAAGGGCTAGTCAATTCTCTAATCATGAATGAAAAATAGGTTGGGAAAAAAATGGAAGTCAGCATAAACTCAATGGGCTTTCACCATAGAGGTGGGACAGACTAAAACAAAAACCCCTTATTTGAAACAAATTAGTAAGTCACTGAACTGCACATAATACAACTGGTGGTGGAGCCAGCATCACAACTCCTAGTATATGTAGTGGGAGAAAAGATACATGAGCTTCTATAATGCAAACATGTCCACAATTATAAAAACAGATTAGGGATGAATATGTTAGTACAGTGGTTCTCAAACTTTTTTTTTCCACGGACCACCTGAAAATTGCTGAGGGTCTCGGCAGACCACTTAATGATCTTTCCAAATGTTGTTTGTACCATTAGCTAACTATTGTAAAGCGCTTTGGATAAAAGCACTATATAAAAAAAACTTAATAATGAACTTTTTTTGTTCTACAAATAAAAGCACACAACTCATATTTTAAGATCAGTAGTCTTACCTTTCTAATGCGATGGATGTGCCCTCTCTCCCCCGCTGCAGCAGCCCCCAAACTGGGGCTGGAAAGGCGGGGGTCTGTCCCCC
This sequence comes from Terrapene triunguis, assembly GCF_002925995.2. Lineage (NCBI taxonomy): Eukaryota > Metazoa > Chordata > Testudines > Emydidae > Terrapene > Terrapene triunguis. The sequence goes on from NW_020664580.1 coordinate 584,718, forward strand.
GCCACAGCAGCCACAGAGCTGAGGCTGAGAAGGAGGGCCATCTCTCCCTGGCAGCCACAGCCCTGGAGCTGGGGAAAGTTGCCTCTTTCTCTGGCCGCCCCAGCCCTGCACGTCCCAAATTCGCCCCACCCCCTCTTCTCACCCCACTGCCCCCTCCCACCTACCCGCTATTCCCCCCAAGGCCACCACCTCACCTTACATGTGCATCTTCTCCACGGTCCAGGCACCTAATTAGTGGAGCCACACCTGCGTGGCTCCACTAATTAGGTGGGTGGCCCTTCATTCTCTCATGTGCGGCTGCCCAGGTGCGCACCTTACAGGGAACTATCTGCAGACCACCTGAATGGAGCTCGTGGACCAGTTTGAGAATCTCTGGGTTAATGCAATTGATCTAGTAATTTTCCATGCTTCATGAAAGCTCACACATTTATGCAATTATATTAGTTTACTGTGAATTTATAATTGCAAGTGCGAGCAGCTAAATAGCTGTACAAGGCTGTAATTAACTGAGTGTATACTCTGCTAATACTCAGCTGGTTTTCATATTCCTGACCAATATGCATTTACATGGTGATATGTGTTTTACAGTTGGCTGTTTTATAAGGATCTTCAAGAGCACATGTTTTAAATCAGTATTTCTCTTATTATGTAGAAAAAATCATCCTACCAGTTCACTGTTTGGATGGCAACAGCATTCACCAGTCAGACCACTCAAAGTTCCCATTCATTTGTTCAACACCAAGCAGTAAAAGAAGATATCAACATGGAAAATTTGCCTTCAACTGTCCATTTTCTAACAGAGAGCCACGTGCTGCAAGAACTCTAGTCGAAATGATAAGAATGGAAATATTCTGAACTAACATTTGCTTTCTAAAACAACCATATTTCTAAATGAATGGCATTTCCTATAGCTCTATAACAATGAAAAACTCACACCATTTGTGCTATATCTGCTTTTTTACAGACATGCACATCCTTGCATATAGCTGCATTTCAGCTAGTCTGTTGTCAAAGTAATGTATGGACAGTTAGGAAGCATAGGAAAGCCTCAAATCAATGGGTGTGTTGGATTTAACCTTGCTCTGCATTTATTCTGCCCTATGTAGTAGGCAATAAGCTAAAACTCTGTAAGAATTTAAATGAAAGAATACTTACTAGTGTACTGGATGACTAATGTTAATTTTCCCAAGCCCGAGTTACGGGAATCCAAATGTTTGTTGAAAGGGCCTTTTGTTTAACTACCATAACTTGTGCAGGGGAACAAATCATTCACACATTACTAATGTAAAGGTCCAGGAACAGTCCATTAATGGGTGGATCTTAATTCATGTAGCAGTTTCTGAGCAATTAACCCTTGCATGCGATAGAGGCACTGGCTGGTATAGCACTGAAGTACATGCTTCTGGCTGGCCATTTGTATGTGTTGTGTTTTTTAAACTCTGTTGAAAACCTCTCAAAATCATCTTTATCTCACATTTTGTTTGAGCTAAAGTATGAGGCAGGCTAATATAAATATCACTGGGATAATTATTGACTGTCACCTTAGGTCAAAGTGGCTCTGCTTCTGTTAAATGCTCCACTGCCTGGGGACAAGTACCAAAATCAGGTGAGTGCAAGTCACCTCAACCCCACAAACAAAGGTCAAGTCTGACACAGGGGTGCTGGAACAATTTTTATAGTGGGGGTAGTAAGAGCCATTGAACCAAATTGTAAACCCTGTATGTGATGGAATCCACCGGGGCGGTGCTGCAGCACCCCCAACACCCCTAGTTCGAGCACCTATGGTCTGACAGGCAAGATGTAGTGGATATCTGCAAGGCAGCCTTGAAATAGGTGTCAGTCTGTGTGTCACTATTAAATAAAAACCAAGTGAGAGGCAGTAAGCACTGAGTAGCAGCAGTTACAGAAGTACTCATCCGGGTATTCAAAGTGTGCTAACCAGCAGCACAACCAGTGATATGATAGCACTCTGTAATGGCTGGTATGGGGCTATCTGGAACTGGGAATGGGCGACAGGGGGATGGATCACTTGATGATTACCTGTTCTGTTAATTCCCTCTGGGGCACCTGGCATTGGCCTCTGTCGGAAGACAGGATACTGGGCTAGATGGACCTTTGGTCTGACCCAACATGGCCACTCTTATGTTCATCCAGCCCAAAGGGAACTAATGATGTGACTAATGTTGCACCTGTCCTAACTGCATCAATGCAACAGAGTAACTGACTTCCAGGACTTGTCATCCAGTGAGGATAAGAAGGACACGGTACAAGGAGGATGAGGAAACATGGTACAATGATAATCAAATGCAATCATAGAGGCTGAAGTGCTTCCCAGTGGGTACACCCGAACACGGAACCTTTTAAGTGTTGAGAAGGAATACAACTGAAACATCTCCCATGAAGAGAATAAAAATTACCTTCTGGAGACACTGGCTGGCACAGAGATACATTGTAGAATTAATGTCCAATCCAAATAAAACATTAACTGACCACACTGTACATATAGGACAATAAACAACAGAATGTGAAAAATGGAAGATGAACCAGGGCCACCATCCACCAAGAGCAGCATTTGCAAATCCCAAGCTTGTGATGAGGCACAAGCAGTCAACTCAGCAGCGAGTAAAGTGACAGACATTGGTGAAGAAACAGAAAGCACCAAATGGGCACCAAACACAAAGCACTTTGGCCAGAATGCACAAAAAGAGTTAGATACTCAAGTCCCAGTTTTGGGACAGACAGGACTCTTGCTGAACCTTGTATGGGCCTAAACTCTGTCACCACCTAAATTTTGCAGTAAAAGCTTTCCAGAGACCTATGTTTCTGCTTCTGAGCATACACACTGCTGCCTCCCTGTAGGCATCTGGGCATCAACCTCCTGCCTCAGCCCCTGAATAATTCACAAACCAGAGGAAGACAGGCATTCAGCCACCTAAATCACATGGGAGGCCTGATCTGGTAGGTGTGCTCAGAGGGCACTCTTGCTCTCTCTGGCTCAAATGACAGCGAGAGCGAGGCATGAGTGACTCTATAGCATGGTGATCAGAGCACTCATCTGAGAGGTGGGAGACCCAGGATCCAGTCCCTCTGCTCTAATGATGCTTTCATTATTTACCAGAGTGCAAGAGCTTCAACAGGAGAGACTGAGGGAGCCCCACACCAGAATATCCCATAGCCCAGTGGTTGGAGCACCCCCAGAGAGGCAGCAGATCCCTATTCAAATCCGTTCTCCCCCTCAGGAGGAGGTGGATTTGAACTGGCAGGGCCTCCCCCATCCCAGGTGAGTACTCTAATCACTCAGCTAAAAGTTATGATGGAGGGCCTCCCTTCCCCTCACCCTCTTGCTAAAACAGCAGAGGCACCTAATGCTGAGAAAGGGTTTGCAGGTAAGAATTGCTAGCAGAGATAAGTGGCTAAGTCTGGGCTGCAGGAAGGCACCTATCTCCAAGACATGGCTAGGCTTAGCATGCACCTCTGTTGCTGGCATCTCCCATTGGCTAGTTTAAGTGGATCCCTGCTAGCATGCAGCCTTTTGTGAATCACACTCTAAGGCACCTATATCTCCCCATTCATTGTAAAGGGAGCCTAGGTGCCTAACTTAGGCTTTGTGAATGGCAGTGATTTTATAGGTACCTAAAAGTTAGACATTGTGATGCTGATTGTCACAGTGCTTAACTCCTTTTGTGCATTCGGGCCGTCATCACTAAGGCCTGGTCTACACTAGGAGTTTATGTCGAATTTAGCACTGTTACATCGAATTAACTCTGCACCCGTCCACACCACGAAGCTATTTAGTTTGACATAGAGGTCTCTTAAATTCGACTTCTGTACTCCTCCCCAACGAGGGGAGTAGCGCTAAATTCGACATGGCCATGTCGAATTAGGCTAGGTGTGGATGGAAATCGACGGTAATAGCTCCAGGAGCTATCCCACAGTGCACCACTCTGTTGACGCTCTGGACAGCAGTCCGAGCTCGGATGCTCTGACCAGCCACACAGGAAAAGCCCTGGGAAAATTTGAATTCCTTTTCCTGTCTGGCCAGTTTGAATCTCATTTCCTGTTTGGACATCGTGGCGAGCTCAGCAGCACTGGCAACGATGCAGAGCTCTCCAGCAGAGATGGCCATGCAATCTCAGAATAGAAAGAGGGCCCCAGCATGGACTGATCGGGAAGTTCTTGGATCTGATCGCTGTGTGGGGCGATGAGTCCGTGCTTTCCGAGCTGCGATCGAAAAGACGGAATGCAAAGATCTACGAGAAGATCTCTAAAGCCATGGCAGAGAGAGGATACAGCCGGGATGCAACGCAGTGCCGCGTGAAAATCAAGGAGCTGAGACAAGGCTACCAGAAGACCAAAGAGGCAAACGGACGCTCCGGATCCCAGCCCCAGACATCCTGTTTCTACGAGGCACTGCATTCCATCCTAGGTGCGGCCGCCACCACTACCCCACCACTGACCGTGGACTCTGAGGATGGGATATTGTCGATGGCCGGTTCCTCGGACATGTTAGCGGACGGGGAAGATGAGGAAGGAGATGAGGAGGACGAGGCAGTCGACAGCGCTTACAACGCTGATTTCCCCAACAGCCAGGATCTCTTCATCACCCTTACAGAGATCCCCTACCAACCATCCCCAGGCATTAACCCGGACACAGAATCAGGGGAAGGATCAGCCAGTAAGTGTTTTAAACATGTAAACATTTATTTTTAACAGAACAGGAATATTAACAATATTAACAATGGGTTTTGCATGATTACTTTGCCCTAGGCGCTTAACGTTTCAGTCCTTGGCAGTGCAACTACTGAAAAAAAATCTAACAATGTCCGGTTTAGCATGATTGTTTTGCCCTAGGCGCTCTACTGTTTAGTCCCTGCCAGTGCAGCTACAGTAAAATCCGGTCTATATGTCCGGGGATAGAGCAGAAATCCTCCTGGGACATCTCCACGAAGCTCTCCTGGAGGTAATTGGAAAGCCTTTGCATCAGGTTCCTGGGGAGAGCGGCCTTATTGGGTCCTCCGTGGTAGGAAACGTTTCCACGCCAGGCAGAGCATGGCGGCATACGGCCCTGGTCTTTGCAGGCTTTCCCGAACCATCCGTTCTTTCTCCGTCTCTGAAATCCTCATCAGAGTGATGTCGCTCATGGTGACCTGCTTTGAATTAGATAGGGGAATGTTAGTATTGGGACTGCTTGCCTGTTCCTTTAAGGAACTGTAACCGGCGGTTTAGAGCCACGCAGTGGAGGCGGGAGAGGAGCAGCATACAGGGATCTTTCCCTGGGACAGCCGCGAGGGGGTGGGACAGGGGCAGAGTTCATGCTTGCCGGATTGCTGGCAGCAGGGATTGGCATTGCTTTGAACGTGAAAGGAGGCCAGTGCTATTATTAAAGTTTTAAACAGCCACAAGTCTACGGCTTACCATGTCAGCCTGTTACCCAAATTCCGCTGTCCTGTCCCGCTTGTCTGATCTGCACTGCAAGACCCCAGGCACTGAATGCGAAGGCCGAAAATTCAACCTTGTCCTGAGTGCGCATTTGATAGGTGCTGTGCATGGTCTTGTTCACAGTGAAAGACTATGTTCTTTGTTCAACCAAAAATTTATCTTTCTGAGGAATTCACTCCCTTTTTCCCATCCCACAGCTGCGACTGTCTCACGAACTACCCTGGCATCACACTCCCAGAGGCTAGCGCAGATTAGGCGTAGGAAGAAGAGGACACGGGAGGACATGTTCTCGGAACTTATGGGCTGCTCCCGAGCCCAGGCAGCCCAGCAGACCCAGTGGAGGGAGAACTTGTCCCAAATGCACCGATCACACATGGAACGGGAGGAGAGGTGGTGGCAGGAAGACCAGCAGGCGACTCAAACGCTGCTTGGACTAATGAGGGAGCAAACGGACACGCTCCAGCGCCTTGTGGATGTTCTGCAGGACCGGAGGCAGGAGGACAGAGCCCCGCTGCAGTCTATCTCTAACCGCCCTCCCCCGCCACAAAGTCCCATACCCCCCTCACCCAAAGTCCCAAGAAGGAGGGGCGGCAGAGTCCATGAAAACTCTCACTCCACCCCTGCAGACTGCTCAAGTACCAGAAGGCTCTCATTCCCCAAAATTTGATAAGTCCTTTCCTTCCCGCCTCACCCAAGCCCCCGTCCCACTTTCATCCCCCAGTTTCATGTGTAGTTGCTAATAAAAAATACGTTTCTGTTAATTACTGTTTCCATCATGTTCTTTTAGAGGAGAGTCTGTTTGAAGGGGGGGAAGGGGGTTGGTAATTGGACAGGACAGTCACCTTTACCAGGGTACAGACGCGGGGGCAGGTTCAGCAGCAGGGCACACACACATTGCAGTCACTAGTTACCCTGGTCAGTCTGGGAGGTGGTTTTCATGTTCTGTGCGGCGGGGGGGGGGCTATGTGACTTTGTGGCGGGGGAGGGCGGTTAGAGATCTTATGCAGCGGTCCTTATCCTGGATCACAGAGCCACGCAGCAGGGGATCTGTAACCGTCCTCCCCCTGCCACAAAGTCACATAGCCCCCACACACAGAATCCCGAACAGGAGGGGTGGCAGGCTCCGTTGAAACAACCAGTCCACCAGTGCGGAGCCAGTCATTCCTGGAGTTTAGAAGCGTCCTTTGCATCACTACACTACACCCGCTCCCCACCGCAGTCTGCGTCCCAGGTTCAACACTTTCCCGCGAAAACAGTAATAAAGAAAACGGTGTTCATTAACAAATTTCAAGTGATTTTATTTTTAAACGTGTGTTGGAAGGGGGGGAACGGGGTATGTAACTGGAGAGGATAGTGAACATTTACTGGGTAAAGAAACGGGGGCAGGTTCAGCTTCTCTGTAAACAAACTTAATAGTCACAGGTTACCCTGCTCACTCAGGAACCTAGCTTTCAAAGCCTCCCGGATGCACAGCGCATCCCGCTGGGCTCTTCTAATCGCCCGGCTGTCTGGCTGGGCGTAATCAGCAGCCAGGCTATTTGCCTCAACCTCCCACCCCGCCATAAAGGTCTCCCCCTTGCTCTCACACAGATTGTGGAGCACACAGCAAGCTGCAATAACAATGGGGATATTGGTTTCGCTGAGATCAGAGCGAGTCAGTAAGGTTCTCCATCTCCCCTTGAGACATCCAAAAGCACACTCCACCACCATTCTGCACTTGCTCAGCCGGTAGTTGAAGAGTTCTTTTTCAGTGTCCAGGGCGCCTGTATAGGGCTTCATGAGCCAGGGCATTAGCGGGTAGGCTGGGTCCCCGAGGATCACTATAGGCATCTCCACATCCCCAAGAGTTATTTTGTGGTCCGGGAAGTAAATACCTTCCTGCAGCCGTCTAAACAGACCAGAGTTCCTGAAAACATGAGTGTCATGAACCTTGCCCGGCCATCCGACGTTGATGTTTGTAAAACGTTCCCTATGGTCCACCAGTGCTTGCAGCACCATTGAAAAGTAGCCCTTTCGGTTAATGTACTGGCTGGCCTGGTGGTCCGGTCCCAGGATAGGGATGTGAGTTCCATCTATAGCCCCACCACAGTTTGGGAATCCCATCGCGGCGAAGCCATCTATGATGACCTCCACGTTTCCCAGGGTCACTACCTTTGAGAGCAGAAGCTCAACGATTGCGTTGGCTACTTGCATCACAACAACCCCCATGGTAGATTTGCCCACGCCAAAGTGGTTCGTGACTGACCGGTAGCTGTCCGGCGTTGCAAGCTTCCAGAGGGCTATGGCCACTCGCTTCTGGACAGTCAGGGCTGCTCGCATCCGGGTGTCCTTGCGCTTCAGGGCAGGGGACAGCAACTCACAAAGTTCAAGGAAAGTTCCCTTACGCATCCGAAAGTTTCGCAGCCACTGGAATTCATCCCAGACCTGCAGCACTATGCGGTCCCACCAGTCCGTGCTTGTTTCCCGGGCCCAGAATCGCCGTTCCACAACATCAACATGACCCATTGCCACCATGATGTCCTCGGCGCGGGGTCCCGTGCTTTGTGACAGGTCTGTGCCACTCTCAGACTTCAGGTCCTCACCGCGCTGCCATAGCCTCCTCGCCCAATTTCTCAGCATCTGCCTCTGGGAAAGGTGGATGATAAGGTGCGAGGTGTTGACAACGGCCATAACTGCAGCGATGGTCGCAGCGGGCTCCATGCTCGCAGTGCTGTGGCGTCCGCGCTGTCACTGACCAGAAAAGTGCGCGAACTGATTTCCCGCCGGCGCTTTCAGGGAGGGAGGGCAGGAGTGATGGTTGGATGACGACAGTTACCCAAAACCACCCTCGACACATTTTTTTCCCCAGAAGGCATTGGGGGCTCGACCCAGAATTCCAATGGGCAGCGGGGACTGCGGGAACTGTGGGATAGCTGCCCACAGTGCACCGCTTCCAATGTCGACGCTTGCCCCGTTAGTGTGGACTCACAAAGTCGAATTACTGTCCTTAGTGTGGACACACCCGTTCGACTTTGTAATATCGATTCCACATATTCGATTTAAGGAAAATCGAACTACTCTCGTAGTGTAGACATACCCTAAGAAGGAGCCTGCCTGAACCACATTGCCCCAGGCAGGCAAGGCCAAAGCCTGAGCCCCTCACCTAGGGCTTTGGCTTCAGCCCCGGGCCCCGGCTTCAGCCCCAGGCCCCAGCAAGTCTAACACCAGCCCTGAGAACCCCATTAAAACGGTGTCCCGATTCACAGTTTGAGAACCACTGGATCAGAGCATACAGGACACACAATCCTGCTTCTCTGAAGCCTCAGTCTCGTTACATAAATACTAGCACCAGAGTAGGTGAAGGATGTGGCATATGATCAGTTCTGAAAAGGCAGGGTCTGCTGAAAGCCCTTTTAAAAATGGCTACTAGCTTTCTATGGCTGAGGCACTTCTAGGCTCAGGAAGAATCACAGCATGGACTCTGGGAGTGCAAAAAGAGTTTTATCCTGGCTGAGTGGGCATTACCAGCAGCAGTCTCATTCAGACCAGAAACCCAGCCCAGGTAAAAACATGCACAACAATCCTGGGTAGAAAACCAAACACAATGGTCCCACAGCAGGCCTACCTTCCCTCAGGGAGCCTTCTCCTTTTAACTGCCCTTCCAAGTCCGACCACAAGTACAAGTGTACCAGAGTGGGATTAATGAGCCCACAGCAGCAACTTAACCTTTGCTAAGCCATTGTGGAGTATGCACACCTTATCCCACTCCCCAAGAAAATAACTGTAAATGGTCAATCATCCCAAGTTTCCAACATCATTTAATGTGGATTTGTCTGGATAGATTTATGTGTTTGACTTTTTCTGAAAAAAAGACCCCTTTGTTTTTCAGAAAATGTATCTGGTTTTAGTGGTTCTTTTTTAAACACCATAACTTGGTGCTATGAACAATCTGTAGCAGCTGACTGAGAGAAGCAGGATTTGCAGGAAGCTGCAGCATCAGTCACTGTGAAGAACACACGTTTGTGAAAATTTTAGTCTTATGTGCCTTGCAAGGACCGTTGGCTGAGGGGGCACAGGTGTGCATAGGTACTATTTTAATCACTGGCGGTTGCAGCTGCCAAAAATCAGTCTCCTGTTCGTGCTGATATTTCAAAATTGTTGTTCCTGCTTGGAAAGGGCTAGGAAATGTTTGTTCACTTAACAATGACTCCGGATTTAAGTATTGCATGTAATGTTCAAAATCACTGCATAGAACAGGGGTGGGCAAACGTTTTGGCTCGAGGGCCACATCTGGCTGGAGTGGGGCCAGAAATGAGCAGTTCAGAGTGTGGGGCGGGAGGGCTCTGGGGTGGGGATGAGGGGTTGGGGGTGCAGGAGGTTGCTCTGGGCTGGGACAGAGGGGTTCGGAGGGCAGGAGAGGGATCAGGGCTGGGCCAGGGGGTTGGCGCGTGGGAGGGGGTCAGAGGTGCAGGCTCTGGGCAGCGCTTACCTCAAGCAGCTCCCAGAAGCAGCGGCATGTCCCCCCTCCAGCTCCTATGCAGAGGCATGGCCAGGCTGCTCTGCACACTTCCCTGTCTGCAGGTGCTGCCCCCACAGCTCCCATTGGCCATGGTTCCTGGCCAATGGGAGCTGCGCGGGTGGTGCTTGGGGCGGGAGAAAGGGGCGGAGCTCCCTGGCTGCCCCTATGTGTAGGAGCTGGAGGGGGGACATGCCGCTGCTTCTGGGAGCCGCATGGAGCGGGGCAAGATCCCGACCCCGCTCCCCGGCTGGAGCGGATCAAGCCCCGGACCCCGCTCCCCAGTGGGAGCTTGGGGGCTGGATTAAAACATCTGGAGGGCTGGATGCAGCCCCCAGGCTGTAGTTTGCCCACCCCTGGCATAGAGGAATTGGTGCCATTAGTCATGCTTATTTTCCTGAAGGGAACATGCAGAGAGGTTTTTTAACACACACTGAGCAGAATGACCAAAATAATCACAGTTTTGTATTTACCAGTCAATACTCTTGCATGTATTCATTATACCTGTATGTTGGCCTACACTACATTGCAGTATGCCAGTTATTACTTCTGCACAACCATCTGTGCTACATTGGCATTCAGTATTTAACTGTTATCTTTTAGCACACACCAAGACCTCGTCTATACTGGGAAATGATACTGTTTGAGAACATGTGCTAACTAGCACTAAAGGTATGTCTACATTTGAGCTGGGAAGTGTGATTCTCTGCTCATGTTGACATATATGTGCTAGTTCTGCTCAATTTAGCATGCTAAAATGTAGCCAGGATAGTATGGGTGATGGCTTGGGCCAGCTGCCCAAATCAGTACCCACCTGAACTACCATAGCTACACTTCTATTTTTAGCATGCTACCTCGTTTAAAGCTAGTGCACATATGTCTACCAGACTGGAAATTATACCTCCAGCTCAAGTGTAGATATAATCTAGTTCAACACTTGCTGTAGACAAAGACAGTCAGGTACAACATTATGCATCATGTCTTCTGGTCATGGTTAATTCTAGGGTCCACTCCAGAATTAACCACACACAGCTGACATGTTAGACACCATAGCTTTTATCCACACTGAGTGCAAAGCTGTATTTAACATCATGTTAGTTAACCCTTGTTCCAACAAAATAATTCACACAAATCCCAGTAGGTCCTGCTTTACAAACTACCAAAAACTTCACCTTGTTTCAGCAGCTGCTGAACTGAGTCACTTGCTCAGTGACATAATGAATCAGTAGCAAACAGTATCTTTTCTTACATTAAAACGATTTCTCTGAACACCTTAAGAACATCAGAATAGCCATACTGGGTCAGACCAATGGTCCATCTAGCCCAGTATCCGGTCTTCTGACAGTGGTCAGCACTAGATGCTTCAGAGGGAATGAACAAAACAGGGTAATTATTGGGCGTTGCATCCCCTGTCATCCAGTCCCATTTTCTGGCAGTCAGAGGTTTAGGGACACCCATAGCATGGGGTTGTGTCCTTGACCATCTTGACTAATAGCCATTGATGGACCTATCCTCCATGAACTTATCTAATTCTTTTTTGAACCTACTTATACTTTTCCAATCCTGGCCACAGGCGCCAACTTTTTCTGCGCCGGTGGGTACTTGTGCCCCTGGCCCCGCCCAACTCCACCCCTGCCCCAAAGTCCCCGCCCTAACTCTGCCCATCTGTGCCCCTATTGGACCCCTCCCAAAATCCCGCCCCGGCCCCGCCTCCTCCCCCAAGTGCGCCACGTTCCCCCTCTTCCCCCTCCCTCCCAGGCTTGCGGTGCGAAACAGCTGTTTTGTGGTGCAAGCGCTGAGAGGGTGGGGGAGAAGCAGGACACGGCGGTGCACTCAGGGGAGGAGGCGGAGGCGGAGCAGAGGTGGAGGTGAGCTGGGGCATGGGGGGGGGCGGGGAGCTGCTGGTGGGTGCAGAGCACCCACCAATTTTTCCCCAGCCCCGGAGCACCCACGGAGTCAGCGCCTATGCCCCTGGCCTTTATATAGGGCATGATGTGGCCTGGTATCTCTAGCACTAAAGCAGTGCAGGGAGCATAGCTTTGGGCAGAATTTAGTATGACTGGAAGCCTGTACCCAAGGGCCCAGGATGGGAATATCAGGTGTGCTGAATGCTGGGACTGAGCTGCAGCAATAGAACTGTGTGAACCCAAACCGAGCATGGTAGAGTGTTGGGACTGAAGTTAACTGGCAGCACTGAGGAAGAGGGGAAACTAGCCTGCCAAGGGTGAGATTCTGTGCTGTGCCTTTAAGAGGCGTAGCACAGAAATCCTGGGCTGCTCTGGAGACTGGGGTGGCCTCCAGAATAATTTAGATAGTCCTGGGGCCCTGTCTGAATTCCAGCAGCCCACCTGAAATGTCCTCCTATGGGTGACAGCACTGCTCAGTATTATGTGCTGTGGCCCCACCGCACCCCAGGTACCTCCCCACTACACTAGGACTAGCAAAGGGGTCCTTGGAAGCAGACTTACAGCTATCTGCCACAGTGCCTGTGCTGGAGGAACTCTCCCCCAGCCAGATCTGGGCAGTGAAGGGGCTGGCGCAGAGGTGAGACTATTACTAAGTCATCTTCTTCAGGAATATGAAATTCATAACACATTAAAAAACAAGAAGAAAAGCAAAGCTGTTATTTCTTTCACACAGACCCACATTCTGATTAGAAATAAAGGGCTCACTTTTAATTGTTTTTTAATCAGAAGGAGCCTTCCTTCCCAGCCAGTTGCATAAATGAATGACCCATGAATTTCTGGGCCAGCTACACACATCTTGTATTATGATAATTTGTTCCAGGACCATATTTGTACATAAGAAGATTTTTATAATTTCAGTTACCTACATTCTTCTTTCCCAGCCTCTTTAAAAAAAAAACAACAACAACAAAACCAGCCCACTGTAATATGAAATTTGTTGTAGCCTGCAGAGATTTGTTGTTATGAGTATCCTTAAATGAACTAGAGCTTCTGTCCAACTGACGTGTAGGAGGGAGCTAAGACGCCCAGGTATGCTGTTGATTTAGAAAGCACCCTCCTGGGGATTTTTATCTAGTAAAACTATTTAGGACATTTGCATTAAAATACTCCAGTTATCTCATGGCCTCCTAGTTCTCTATTCTTCACTCTTGCTAATGATATCAACTTTCTTCTTTTCCCAGTGTTGATTATATTCTTGATTCTAAAAAAACTGAATAAATAGAATGCCCTTATCCTCTCCCTAATTGTTTCCATCATTCAGTTTTCACTCCTGACTTCTTTGGATATTTTAACTAGCCTGTATGAGATAATGTTTTGCTTTGATAGTCATTAATTAGGGTAGGGATAGGGTCCAGAGGGACCTAGACAAATTTGAGGATTGGGCGAAAAGAAATCTGATGAGGTTCAACAAGGACAAGTGCAGAGTCCTGCACTTAGGATGGAAGAATCCCAGTATTGCTACAGGCTGGGGACTGACTGGCTAAGCGGCAGTTCTGCAGAAAAGGACCTGGACATTACAGTGAACGAGAAGCTGGATATGAGTCAACAGTGTGCCCTTGTTGCCAAGAAGGCTAACAGCATATGGGTAGGAGCATTGCCAACGGATTGAGGGAAGTGATTATTCCCCTCTATTTGGCACTGGTGAGGTCACATCTGGAGTACTGTGTCCAGTTTTGGGCCCCCCATTACAGAAAGGATGTGGACAAATTGAAGAGAGTCCAGCGGAGGGCAACAAAAATGATTAGGGGGCTGGGGCACATGACTTACAAGGAGAGGCTGAGGGAACTGGGGTTATTTAGTCTGCAGAAGAGAAGAGTGAGGAGAGATTTGATAGCAGTCTTCAACTACCGGAACGAGGGTTCCAAAGAGGATGGAGTTTGGTTGTTCTCAGTGGTAGCAGATGATAGAACAAGAAGCAATGGTTTCAAGTTGCGGTGCGGGAGGTCTAGGTTGGATATTAGGAAACACTATTTCACTAGGAGGGTGGTGAAGCACTGGAATGGGTTACTTCGGGAGGTGGTGGAATCTCCATCCTTAGAGGGTTTTAAGGTCCAGCTTGACAAAGCTATGGTTGGGATGATTTAGTTGGGGTTGGTCCTGCTTTGGGGCCTCTTCCAACCCTAATCTTCTATGATTCCATGATTCTCTGAATTCAGGTTTATGAACAATGGTGAATGTAGCTAAATCTACAGCTGTTGTCTTAGATGCCACGGGATCCCTTTAACTTATTACGACTGTAGTGACAGTTTAAGACTGGGATTTTCAAAAGGGACAAAGAGTTAGGCATACAAATCTCACTGAAATTCAATGGGAGTTAGGTGCCTAACTCCTAGACTCCATGGCAAAGCCCAGCCTAAAGCAATATAAGGTATGTGAAGACTTTTGCTGTGCTGTATGTTTCAGCATTCCGGACCAGATCCTAGAGTTACAAGGTGTTTTGCACTGCACTGCTGGTATACTCTGCTTGCAAAACCTGTAGAAATCAGGGCAGAAATCATGTCTTCTTATTTGTCTGTAAGCAACCACCACACTTTAGTGTGCTATATGAAGCCCTGACTATCTGGTGAGCTGTCTGCTTTACATTGCCCTTATGGCAGAAAACAACCCTGTAGCTGGTGGAAACAACCATTGGAAGATACCCCTGCATCCGAAGAAGTGAGGTTTTTATCCACAAAAGCTTATGCCCAAATAAATCTGTTAGTCTTTAAGGTGCCACCAGACTCCTTGTTGTTTTTGTAGATACAGACTAACATGGCTACCCCCTGATACTTGACCCCTGCACAGGGGAATCCTTGAGTGTCATAGAGCCTCTGCAGCACTCTGAAGCCACCTCACTCCGGGCCAGTGGTTCAAGGGGCATGGCCAGGAGAGGGAGTGTCACCAGGACATCCCCTGCATCTGGTTGATCCCTGGCTGCTAGGACTGCTCTTAGAGGTCATTGACTACTGGTGTAGATTAAAGGAGCCATTAGACTACTTTAATTTAGGACAGGGACTGGACGAGTGCCCACTCTCCCCAGGATTTGGGAGGCACAAGGTGACTTATAATCACCTTACCACACTCCCGCCCCTCTCCAGACTTGAACCGAGTGCTCCTTGGCCTGTTCAAAAAATCTTGGCCAATAGATAATATTAGAATTTCAAAATTGCAGAAACATTAAGCATATAACAAAAGCATTATATGGAAAATAAACCACAAATTACCAATCTCCTGCCCCACCCCCCGAAAAAACAACAACTCTAGTAACTTTCTGTTGCTTCTTTCTTCTACAGAATGAAAAGCCAAACTATGCCAGTTATGAAATGAGCACCAGTCTCCAATATTTACAGACCTCCCCCCCCATCATAACACAATATGGTACTACAGTCAGTCCTTGCAATGCCAAGATGACAGCAGACTGAGGGATTCTGAAGTGCTTCGTCAATTCCTTCTGGCTTTTTTTTTACATTGTTTCAATGGTCTGAAAAATCATCACCTTTTGGTGCAGTGGAAGCTCAGAACAGGCTGAGTGAAGACACCTGTGCTGCCATTGTTCCAATGCACTGCCATGATGCAGTCTGATCCCTGTCACTGGCAGCCAAGAAGCCAGCCCATCTATACTATGCATGGGCAATATGTGGCTGCTTAGGGTTTGCAGAAATTGGTCATTGTAACTGACTGATCCTTGTAAGTCAGAGTTGGGCAAACTACAGCCCGCGGACCACATCCGTCCTGCGGGACCGTCCTGCCGGCCCTTGAGCTCCCGGCCAGGGAAGCTAGCCCCTGGCCCCTCCCCAGCTGTCCCCCCTCCCTCGCAGCCATGCTGCCGCGCGGGCAGCGCTCTGGGCAGCGGAGTGGTGCGATCCTGCCGAGCAGAGTGGCAGCGTGTCTAGCTCCGGCTTGGCGGCGTGGCTGCCAGACATGCTGCTCTGAGCGGCATGGTAAGGGGGCTGGGGCCAGGGGGTTGGATAAGGGGCGAGGAGTCCCGGGGGGCAATCAGGGGACAGGGAGCGGTTGGATGGGGCGGAGGTTCTGGGGGGGGGCGGTCAGGGGACGGGGAACGGGGGGGTTGGATAAGCATGGGAGTCCTGGGGGGCCTGTCAGGGGACGGGGGTGTAGATAGGGGTCAGGAGATGGGGAGCAGGGGGGTTGGATAGGCATGCGGTCTCAGGGGGCCTGTCGGGGGCAGGGGTGTGGATAGGGGTCGGGGCAGTCAGGGGACTGGGAGCAGGGGAGTTGGATAGGGAGTGGAGTCCCAGGGGGCGGTTAAGGGTGGGGGGTCCTGGGAGGGGGCAGTTAGGGGATAAGGAGCGGGGGGGGGTTGGATGGGTTGGGAGTTCTGAGGGGGGCAGTCAGGGGGCGGGAAGTGGGAGGGAGCGGATAGGGGGTGGGGGCCAGGCTGTTTGGGGAGGCACAGCCTTCCATACAGGTTTGCAACCCCAATGTGGCCCTCGGGCCAAAAAGTTTGCTCACCCCTGTTGTAAGCGCTGAACTGAAGTGGACTGTAATTCTCCATATGATGTGTAGTCAGTCTGTAGACTACACTGGATGCCACTGAGTCAAATACTTTAAAACTGAATTTTAAAAAAGGATTGATTCATTAATTGTATGACCTTTAACAACAGTCACACTTGGCAGCAAGCTAAAATAAGAGTCATCAAATCTCATGCTGCAGGGCAAACTGCTCACTTGCAGGGCTCAGAAAGGAATTCCCCCCCCCCTGCCCCCCACAATGTACAGTATCGCCGAGTTAGCTAGATACATTTTGGGATTTTTTTATTTGCCACTGAATCAACATGTGTGGTCTGATTTGTTATGAAAAATCCAGTGTTCCTTTGCCACAAGTCAAAAGATGCATCAGAACCAATAACGTACACAATATTAAAATTCATGATCTAAACTGCATTCCTGCCTAGAACATTTAGTAATTTAAAATATGTCTCCCTTTTACAATATTTCTCTAGTTTATATCTGAGATGGTCACATTTCTCATGACTAATGTAGTTTCTTCATATACCTTCTGTTTTGTTCCTGACACCAGACTGTTTCTTTGGGCCCATCCTTGCACCAGCGATGGGGACTTTTTCATATTAGTCTATGGGCCTGGTTCTACAGTGCCTGGAACCTGTGTAATCATTAACACCTGTGCAAAGTGCGTGTAAAATGCTACTATTCTGGCTTGGTAGCATTTTATAGCCACTTGGCACTTGCCATGCACATGGCAACTATACAAGGTGCAAGGCAGAGGAGACTGAGGTCAGAGATCTAATTAATCAGTGAAATACCTACTCAATTCAGAATTTCTCAACTAGCCACACACTGTGTAGAAAAATCCTAGAAAACCATAAACCCATCATTGGAGAAAAAGAATGATCTAGGGAGAACAATCCTTGACATTATTGAGCAAGAAGGTGGGTCTGGTACAGAGAAACTCTGAAACCCCAATTTTACAGGCAGAAATAAATTCCATTCCCTTACCCAATCCTATATGACTACTACTGTTCCTATGCCTATCTCCTATTTATCATTCCGTGTGTTCTATGCTGTCAGCTATTTTTAGGTCTCCTTAATTCTCCTCCTGTCTTCTCTTTTTTTAGTCCAGACTGATAACTGTTTCCTGGAACATGAGCTGACAGGATTCCAAATATTATTTTAGTGCCCCTGAAATTAAGGTAAGATATTTTTAGCTGTTTTTATTTATTTATCTTTTTGGACTATTTTTATGGGCTTTGTTTTATCTTGTTTAATGTTTTCCAATTCCTCTGTCATTACATTTCTTCCAGCCAATCAGCTCTAATTTAATGTCTTCCTTATTGTTTTTTATAATCTTGCTTGAGCATTGCTCTCAAATCCACATGTTGTAATTTCTCTTGGACACACTGTGCCCTCTGCAGTTTAGTGTGTCTCAAAACCCAAATCTTTTTTCCTCGGCCCCCTTATAAACAGTATAGGGAACATTTTCAAAGGCATAAATGGCAGTTAGGTACCCAGCTCCCATGGAAAGTCAGTGGGAGGTAGGAGCCTAACTACCATGTGTGCCTTTGAAAGTCTCCCACTATGGCCTTAAACCTGCCCTTGATTGTGCAGGTGTGAAGGAGGGAAAAGGGTGGAGGTAGGCATGACTAAGGGAGGAGGTGGCATCCTGCTGGTAGCTAATAATAATATCTAGATCTTTTCATCCATAGACCTCAAAGAATGTCAGTATTGTCCCCATTTTGCAGATGGGGAAACTGAGGCACAGAGTGGTGAAATGATTTGCCCACTATCACCTAGCAGGCCAGTAGCAGGAATAGAACCCAGAGTCCTAATCCTGTGATCTAGCCACTAGACTACACTGCCTCCTTATATCTAAGATATGAACCACAACAACCCAGGGATGCAATCTGCTGTTAAAAATAGTGTGGTTAGGCAATATCTGCTGAAGATGTATGCTCCTACTCCAAGGAACAGTATCAAGTACACCAGCACCATTGTGCATAGTGGTAATCATTAGGGACATATTTTATGCTGAGGTTGCAAAATGTCTCATTGAAATGCAGCTGGCTACAAGCTGCTATAGATGCTATATGGAAGTTTTACTGCTCAAGGTCTTATGATCAGGAGTAAATCAGGAAAAATTCCACTAAGTCAATGGAGATACACTGGCATAAAACAGAGGAGAATTAGGCCTAATGAGTTTTTCTATGCAGGACTGCACATAGGCTACAAACTTCTCTCTTCATAAGATCAGAAAACATATACATGACCTAGGCAATCCCCTTTCAGCATGTTGTACTGTTTCTGGGATGGGTGGGTCTTCCCAACAACTTTTCTAAACAGCCCTCAGATTACAAGAAATTGACAGCTTTCTCTAAATAAACCATTTGTTTGTTCAGCTGACTTCAGACCAGATCCAGAGAGCACAGCAATGCCATAGAATTAACTGCTCACTTCTCAGGGAAGATGATGCTGGATAGCTAGTACCCAGAGAGAGAGCGAGAGAGAGATACAGGACAAAGAGCTTCGTCGCCAATTTCTAGATGTCCAAATTCACATTTGAGATGAACTGAAGAAGGTGATACAGAAGGTCTTCTATGCAAGACAGTCAGTTTCCCAACAACTGGGCTTCACTGAGAAGCAATGTGGTTTACAGGATCAAGCACAGGCCATGGGACGAGGACTGCAACTTTGTAATCTGGGCTTTACCACTAATTCACTGTGTCGTTTAGCAAATTACATAGGACCTGATTCACTATGACTCATCACCTTGTATAGTCATTCACGGCAATGTGTAAAGTGGACATGTAACACTACCAAGCCAGAATGGTAGCATTTTACACCTATTTTGCCCTGGTATAAGTCACTACATTAGGTGCAGGGGAATAGTGAATCAGACCTTACTATCTTAACCAAGGATGTAATAAATTCAAGATAAGAAAATAATAATACCTACGTCTTACATAACACATTCCACAGTAAATCTCAAACAGTTTCATGAAGAAGTACACATTATCTCTCTTTTACAGATGGGAAACTAAGGCACAGACAGGTGAAGTGACTTGCCCAAGGTCACCAGCAGGCAGTGGCAGAGACAGGAATAGAATCCATGTTCCCCAGTACACTGATCTATCCACTAGGCCATTTAGGAATTTCTAGTTCTAAGTCCGATGTTGATCTTCAAGGTCACTCAGGCAATATTGACTCTGGCCTTTTTCTCTCTTTTTGTCTTAGTTTCCCTAGCTGCATAAAGGAATAGTACTACAATTGGCCTACGTTGCAAAGTGTTATGAGAAATAGTGTTTGTATAGTGCTTTGAAAAGTGTTTGTGTGTCTTGACCAGAGCTGCATGTTGCTGTGAAGTGATATTACTGTTAAAAAACAAAGTCCTGATGCACTGAAATTACAATGCCAGTTTTAATTCAATGAGTAGCCTTTTTGACTCGTATACATTTGTTGTAAAATCCTAATAAAAGTAATGTAAACAGCCCCTGCTTTGAATGGTATTATTATCTTAAAACTACATTTAAGGAGAATCTTTAGAAAACTGGCAGAACATCCAAATACTTTACCCTGTGCTTGCTTCACATAATAACAAAGTTTTGATTCACTCCCTTTCTTTCAAAACCTGCATTAACTATGATTACTGTGTTACTTTGCCAAGAATCATAAAAAAAGACTTTGGATAAAAGACTCTTTAACCATTTAATCCATGGAATAGCAGCTTGGAATTTGCATGAATACGTGTACAGATCAGGTTGGCTATATATTTTACTTGGTGCATTCTATCCTGGACAAACCATACTCTGGGCAAAATCTTCCTGACATGAGTTCCTGTGAATCTCTGTTCACCAACAAGTCTGAACATCCCACCTAAAACCTTCCCGTGCCTATGTTTATTGTGTTTTGTGTGAGCACGTGTGCGTGCTTGCACTATGGGTGTTGTAGTTCTGGCTGTAGAAAGGATTTAGGACAGTGGCATTTCCCTTTCACCTAGTTAATGTTCACTCAGTCTGTACTCTGATGTCTGGGGGCTTGGGATAAGGTACCTTTTCTAGTTGTGACACTCAAGTATGTTGATTTCACACATAACGGCATCATAACTGGGTCCAGCCATGTGTGAAGTAGAGCTGGACAGGAAAGAGTTTTCCCATCGTGGGAAAGTTTGAGATTTCAAAACCGTTTCTATTCCACATCAGGATGCAACTGAGACATTTTCAAATTTTTCACAAAAAAACGAGAGACCCACCCCAGAATGGCCAATAGCCACTGTGGTTAGGACACTCACACGGGATATGGGAGACCTCAGTTCAAGTTGTTGCTCCAAAACAGGAAGAGCAGAAACCTGAACACAGCTCTCCCAGAGCACAGGTGAAGGCTTTAACCACTAAGCTATAGGCTATTCTAGTGCAGTAACTCTCAACCTTTCCAAACTACTGTACCCCTTTTAGGAGTCTGATTTGTCTTGCGTACCCTTCACTTAAAAACTACCTGCTTACAAAATCAGACATACAAGAGTGCCACAGCACATTATTACAGGAAAATTGCTTATGTTCTCATTTTTAACATATAATTATAAAATAAATCAATTAAAATATAAATATTGTACTTACATTTCAGTGTATAGTATATAGAGCAGTAAAAACAAGTCATTGTATGAAATTTTTGTTTGTACTGATTTCACTAGTGCTTTTTATGTAGCCTGTTGTAAAATTAGGTAAATATCTAGATGAGTTGATGTACATCCTGGAAGACCTCTGCGTAACCTCAGGGTTGTACCCCTGGTTGAAAACCACTGTTCTAGGGGACAGGTGGGGTGGTGGTGTTATGGAGAAGTTTCTTTCACTTTCATTTTTGACCGGAAATTTCAGTCTAGACCTGAAAAACCTTCCTAACAAAAGTTTCATCAAAACCAACCCTTTCCTGCAAAAACTTTCAGTTTCAACAAATTGGTGTTTTCTGACCAAAGAAAATCCAAAAAGCATTTTGTCAAAAAATTCCAACCCAGCTGTAATCAGATGCTCGGGTATGTGTATGGTTATATGACATGCGCTAGATCAGAGGTGTCAAGCTCATTTTGGAGGAGAGGGACAACTTTCATGTTTAATCATGGTTTGTGGACTAGGTTATAAACTCAGGACTAAGTACTCCGCACAATATACAGTGAAATGTACAGAAGTTTTCACAGAGATCAAGAAAAGAATGAGTTTTTTATATTGTAACTAAATGTTTAGTTTAGTTATTTATTATTTGTTCAGCGCTCAGTGGGAATATCTGCCCTTTTTGGGGAACTGCTATTTCAGCCCTTTGTTTTTTCCCCTTCTCCGCCCTCCTTTCCCTGTATCTCTCCCCATTTCCAGTTATGGTGAGCCTCATCTGTTGTTTTCTCTGCATTTCCTTCCCCATAGTAACTCCTAACCCAGTGTGCTTCACTCCTGCCCACTACCCCCATTCCATCTGCTAAAATGATCAACAAGAAAATATTAATGTTGACACTCAATTGTCATCATTAGAGATGATACTCCACTAAGATTTATAGCAAATGGGGAGTTTGCTCCATTTCATTGTTTTAGGCTGATTGCCGACTCAGACAGATATCACTGTATCAGTTATAGCTGGTTCCCATTTGGAAGGTTCTCTCTGCAGACATGAGGGCTGGACGAGTCTCTTCACCACAGGCAGGCCTCCTCAAGGCAAAGCTTTGCATAGCAGCCTTTTCTCATTTGTCACCCCATGCTGACAGCCATGCTGGCACTTAGCTTGTCTGCCTCATCCTGTGTCTCAACCCTCTGGCCAGGTCACGTTTAGTCCCACCCCTTCTGGGATAAATTGAGTCCAACAACACAGCAATAGTCTGGCAGCACCACACTAGAGATTCAGCCCAACTTCTTGCTTTGTAGACTTTCAAGTCCTTGGCTCCAGGGTCCTTGCACCACCACCCAAGGTGGGTGGGTAGGGGAACTCAGACCCACCCCCTACTTGGGGCTTCAGTTCAGGGACCCTGTATGAATGGAGAAGCTCTGTTTGGTCAGCTCCTCTGCTGTATCCCTTGGCTGTTTCCTACCATGGCCTGCAACTAGGCTTTTCCTACAGTCTCTTACCAGGCTGACTCTTCCATAGATCCCCAACAAGAGGAACCACACAAGTTATGGAGAACAAAAGGCCCCACACCAGGCCTATCTACCCCAAGGGAGCTCTGACATTTAGGAGTCTCTGGTTAGAGTCGGGCCCCAGAGGCCTTCCTTCACAGGGCTAGCTCAAGAGGTCCACTCCCTCTCCCAATCAGCCTCTACTGAGATGGGCTTTTCCTCTTTTAACTCCTCCTTCCAGGTTTGACACCTCATCCAGGTTTAATGGGGTGGGCCTCATTGGGCCCACAGACTCTCATTAATCCCTTCTTAGTCAGTGTGGGATCTGTATACCCCATCACAGATGTTGAGTTATGTCCATTTTGTATGTTTTGTATAATTTCAGGAACTCATATTGGTTCCCAAAATAGAGTTTGTGCCCAGGTGACCCAGCTGATCACAGTTTTCACGCTTTTTATTTCTCCTCAGAAGTGGTAAACAACTTCTGGATAAAACTGGGTTTTTTTACTGCCTTTTCCACAGGGTTTCCCAGAAGGGGTTTTCTGCTCCTTCTACAGGGTTACCTGGGCAAGGTTAGATACGTCTGTCCTGAGCACTGCTCAGAGGCTGTCCATCTGAGTGACAGCAAGGGACTGTCGCGGTTCTGACTTGCATTTACCTATCCATCCTAGTGGTAGAGGGGACTAGGGTTTTCTTTTCACAGCTCTGCCTCCACTTGGACCTGCAAGGAGAAGAGAAGGACAGACAGCCACATCCCACTTACCATCATCCATCTTCAGCTACTGTCCCCTGACATACCATCTACTCTTCTTCAGACCCAGAGGAACATCAAGGGACTCCCTGGAGCTCCTCTCCGATGGCTTTCAACTAGCCGGAGGATTGAGGTCCCAGGCAACAATCGAAGCTTAATCTATAGAAGAAGGTTTCTATTGAGGGGTTTACTTACCTGTTTATAGGGTTTATTTTGGGGAATCACTGTATTGCATAATTTTACTGTTTACTCCCTCCTTTTCTTTGCCCTATTCATTGTACACCAATTCTTCAATACACTTTATTTGTTTTTCACCTTATCCCAACTGACTCCTCGTTATTCGAGGTGGGAGGGACCCTTTGTGGGAAAATCAAACCTACTAGTTGACAGATGCTGGACAGGGAGGGTCGAATCTAAGGAAACAGGAAGCATAAGCCCACATATATTTCTTTGTCTTTCTGTCCTTTCCTTTAACAGTGGTGACCGCAGCAGGACCTCTCTTTAGGTTTTCTTTTCCCTGAGAGGTCCTGTGTTTTGTTTTAATTTGCAATATAGTGACTGATTAGCCCATTGGCTCAGGGTGGATATTGGGAAGGTTGGTCTGGCCTTCGGTGTCAGGTTCCTGCTACCTAAAGTGGCTGTGTGGCCTGGACAGTGTCCTTAACCGAGTTCCGGGTAGAGAACTGACAGTGGGTCAGAATAGCTGCTTTTCTCAGATTCTGCTCAAAAGGCCTTTTAGAATCCTGCAGCAGCTATTGGGGTGACCGGACCCGGAGTCTGGCCCTAATTGGCTCAGGTAGCCATTTCTGAGGTACCCGAAACAGAGCGGTTAGTGACCAGCTGCTTGGTGGTCATGGGAGAGATACCTGCAGCCTTGTCTAAGGTTAGCTTCGGTATCTCTCCTTCGTTTCTTTTATGTTGGGGAATGTTTTCATTGGAAGTGTGAGTCAGGAGGTTATTACAACTGGGAGTGGATTGAGGAGGCTGGAGGCAGCTTGCCGGTTCCTGGTGGCAGCCTGCTGTGGCCAGTCTATTTTTATAGTAACCATAAGTGCCTGCTCTGAAACTCCAGTTCACCCTTCCATAGCCGTGGAGGGGCCATTTCATTTTTTGTTAGTGGGCTCCTGGAATGGCGTAGTAGTGATCCCATTGGCAGGACACAAAAGAGACCTAAGTTTTCTAGAGGATTGGTAAGGTCCTTAGGTGTGCAACGATGGGCAGAGTCTCCAGCCTCAAGGGATGGGAAGCTGAACATATTAAACTATCTGTGGACCATGATATCAGTTCCTTTGGAAAAGGGTGCAACCCATGGAAACCAGGCTCTATTATCGGGGTGGAGGCTCTGGAAGTATTCAACATGCTATGGGAACGTTACAATCTAAGTAAACCTGTTCCCAAGAAAAGTGAGCGACGTAGTGCTCTCCTATATGGCCTTGCCTCTGTTAACAAGGAACTTAACAAACAGATTCTCCTACTTAATCAGGAGATCACCCTCCTGAAAATTGAAAAGGAGAAGGGTGAACAGCTAGAGAAGCAGCATTTAGTAGACCTCAACGCTGAAAAAGGTAAAATTACCTCTCTTACGCATCAGGTCTCCCAGTTGGAACAACAAATAGGGGAAGCAAGTAGGCGAGCCTCTGCTGCTGAAAAAGCAGCAGAAGTAGGAGCAATTGAGCTCCAAGAGGCACAAGCAGCCATAAGGTGGCTTATGAGGGAAGTGCCTATGCTCCTCGTTATTCGAGGTGGGAGGGACCCTTTATGGGAAAATCAAACTTACCAGTTGACAGATGCTGGACAGGGAGGGTAGAATCTAAGGAAACAGGAAGCATAGGCCCACATATATTTCTTTGTCTTTCTGTCCTTTCCTCTAACACAGATGGACAGAAACTTTTTTTTAAATGCAAGCTGAGACTCTGCACAATCTGGATCTATCAGGCAGGCCACATAAATACAAAATAATTAAGATGTGTATCTATTTGGCCAACATTTATTCAGGTGTGTACTGAATTTTCTCTTCTGAGTCTGAGGGCTGTATTATGTCCAGCACTACATGTGTGCACAAGAGGAAGGAGACACAAGGAACCTTCCTCCTTATATATGCCCCTGTGCCAGTGTAACATGCTGGTGTGCATGTGTTGTAGAACCTTTTCTGTGCTGAATCTATATAAGTCTGCTATAGCCAGGCTTGGCTCTCTAGCTCAAGGTGTAGCTCTTCATACTTTTAATCCTGGAGGTCCCCAGTTCAATCCCTGGTGTGCAGATCAAGAGGGCAGCCCTCGTGCAAGGATAGGGCACAATCTGTTCCTTGTGCTTGTCTGACACAAGGCTGGCAGTAGGATTAGCCTCCCAAAACTAGAATGGGAAGGGACCAGATTACATCCCCCCAGACAGCGGAGTGAGCTTTGCCTTAAAAGTAGTGTGTGCTGGATGCTTCCAAAGCAGCTGGAGCTCTGGGAGGCACTGTGGCTATGTTAGGCTCAATGCCTCTGGGAGTTGATACATCTTCATCAGACCTACAAAATGGGACTGTGCATTAAAGAGACACTAATCATTTTAATCAAATTCAGGGCAATATCCACATTTTCTCATGAAGATTTATTGATTGCAGTTTAAGGTTATAAGTTTGTGATCATCTTTTAAATCTTGTGACTGTGAGAGAAAGTTTTTCTACTATACACCTCTACCCCGATATAACGCGACCCAATATAACACAAATTCGGATATAACGCGGTAAAGCAGTGCTCCGGGGGGGGGGGGTGTGCGCACTCCGGTGGATCAAAGCAAGTTCGATATAACACGGTTTCACCTATAACGCGGTAAGATTTTTTGGCTCCTGAGGACAGTGGTATATTGAGGTAGAGGTGTATCTTATTTATATTTCAAAATTCTGCAGTGATGGAGACATTTTGCTTTTGTAAGTGCCTTTAAATAAATGCAGTTTTTAAAAGGTTACATTGTGAGGACTTCCCAGTTCACCATCCACAGATAAAATAGGTTGGAAGGGGGGAAAAAACACCTTACATACTTTGAATTCCATTCACTCGGTC
The DNA here is from genome assembly GCF_002925995.2 of Terrapene triunguis. Classification (NCBI taxonomy): domain Eukaryota; kingdom Metazoa; phylum Chordata; order Testudines; family Emydidae; genus Terrapene; species Terrapene triunguis. Next base: position 610,961 of record NW_020664580.1, read on the forward strand.
CACTTGTTTCCCTGTCAACATCACGTTAGCTCTTGGTAATTGTCCTTTCTGCAAAGTAATTTTTAATCAGCTCTTTGGCAATTTCACATAATTATTTTCTCAAACCAAATTTCATCCCATGCTTACCTGAGTGAATATTCACTCTCCACTATCACTCTTTGAGGTCCTTTGCTTTTCTCCTGTCTATAGCAGATTGCAGTGCTTTCAGTACTTTGGCACAAAATGCATCTGAACTGGAGCTGATTGGTTATTGGCGATCCCAGTGAAGCTGATTTTGTTTCAGCTGATCTGAGTTAGCACTCCCAGAGTTTAACTTGAAATTTGGGATTAGAATGAATACTAAAATGTTTGAAAAACCCTTTGGCAAACTTGGACCATGTGCTGAAAAAAGCCTTAAATCAAACAGTTTAGAGTTATAGTGTGAACCCCAAAGGCTCTGTATTACTGATCCCCACATGCCCTGTTTCTTGACTTCTTATTAAGACCCATGTCAGTAGCAGTGCGTTAGTAGTATCCCAACATGAACCTAACCAGGAATGGGAAGTAAATGGATTTTTAAATGCAACTTGCAAGGGCCTAGTTGACAGAATTTAATCTCTGGCAAATAACTTGCTGTAACTCTCCCTGTAAAGAAAAACTTCATACAGCAACTTGATTCCAAAACTACTCCGCCATCTGCAAAGCCAAGGTCACTCAATGACTTTCTCTGATATCAACTAGAAGTTTTGGAGTGTAGACAAAACCAGAAGTCTGTACACAACATTTCATTATAAAAGCAATTACAATGATTAAAAGAAAAAGTGCTAATACATCAAATGTATCACATACTTTACCAGCTAAAAAACCCTGCTTATGGTGCCATATGGAAAGGTGTGTACAGTTATCTTTATTGATGGCAAAATGGATTATTATCAGTCTTTAGAAATCTAAATTAACACCCACATGATGGCATTAGACCAATTAATGACTGGACCTTGTCCCACTCAAGAAAGCCTTCTATTGTTCCTGGAATCATGCCATAGATCTTGGCCTCACTGGCCCTCCTTTCTCCTTTTATTATAAAAGGACAAAATGTTTAGGCAAGGCAGTTTTGATATTCATATGTAACCAACTTCGGTGGTTTTCTGTTTCATATATAGTCAATTTCAGGTCTTCTCCACACCCTCCTTTCCCACAATAACACTTTGGTTTCTTTCTCCCCTCCCCTGACTTGTGTGAGTATTTACATACTTTATTTTGATGTTATCCTTGTGCCAGCTAAATAGAACCTGATTCGTCTTTCATTTTGACTGATGTAATTTGTCTTGGTCAGTCCAAGTGAATGGATAGTTCCTATATTTCTTATGTTTTCTGAGGTTTGTTATCCCCTATTAAGGCTTGATTAATCTGCATAAATTAATTTTGATACTAAATTATCCATTCAAATGGCTAAAATTCTGTGGTAGATGAAATATTCCTACTAATATTTAGTAAAAAAATCAGGCAGAACGAAGGGGAAAGAATTGGATTTTTATCAGTGTTTAAAATACCAGGAATGGATGTTTTGCCAAAGAAGGCGATTTAATGTCCTGATAAGTTTTTGAAATAAAAGAGCTAATTTGGGGGAAATAAATATTTATATGATTTGAAAACAGCAAAGCCATCAGACCCTAGTCATTGTGGGTCTAAACATTGTATCACTGAAGTCTAAGACAGCTTTGCCCTTGACTTCAGTGGGCACAGGATCAAGCCCTATTCGATACCATGTTCATTAGTCTCTATTTTGTCTTAAGCAATGGGCGTTTTGAATAGTTCCTTATCAGTTTCTTCCACATTTGGTTTAATTATTTCTTAGACATAGTTTTCACCCTGTGAGTTATCGTCAATTAATTGAAAAGCATGGTATAAAGCCCTTTGTAATTGGCAAATATTTTACGTATTTAGTCAGGGTCATGAATTAAATGGCCTTCTATGTTCTTAGTGGATGCAACTGATTCTTTTGTTGCCTATACAGCATTTCTACCTATAATTTGTGGACTCAATCTCCATGTTCAAAGAAATATTGTCTAGGACTCAGAAGTGTTTCTGAACGGTAGTCATCAGAAGAATTTTGACTTTCCCTCATCTTTTTCCATGCCTTTAAAAAGAATTTAACCACTTTCTTGATTTTTCCCCAAGGACCAGATTCTGCCATCCTTACTCACACTGAGTAGTACCTTACTCAGGCCTTGTCTACACTACAAAGTTTTGTTGACAAACACTGCAATGTGACTTTTGGTGGCAAAAATGCTGTTTTGGCGACAAAATAAAACCACCCCGACAAGAGACATAAGGCTTTTTGTGCAAAACTTTTGTCGACGAAGTGCCGGTGTAGACACCACGCTTGATTTTATCACTTTAATTGGTCTCCAGGAGGTGTCCCACAATGCCCATCCTGACCGCTCTGGTCAGCGGTTTGAACTCCACTGCCCTGCAAGCAGGTAAACAACCATCCACCCCTCCCACTTAGAAGCCCCAGGAATTTTTGGAATTCTATGTCCTGTGTGGTCAGTGTGGAGAGGTCTCTCATCGCATCTTCCCAGGTGACCATGGCAGGTTATCGCAGCAAATGCTCTCCCACTTGGACCACTGCGGAGCTGCTGGATCTGCTCAGTACTGTATATGAAGAGAGGAGGCTGTGCAGTCCCAGCTGTGCTTGAGCCATAGGAATTGGGCTACCTATGGGCAGATTTCTCAAGGCTTGTGTGAAAAGGTCTATGATCAGGACACACTGCAGTGCAGAGTGAAAATAAAGGAGCTGTGGCAGGTGTACCATAAGGCAAGGGAGGCAAACCATCGCTCCAATGCTTCACCTAAGACCTGCCAGTTCTATAAGGAGCTGGACGCTATCCTCGGTAGCGACCCCACCTCTACTGTCAAGAGCCCCGTGGATGCTTCGGAGGGCTTGTAGGCAGCGGAAGAGGACCTAACCTGGAGGATGAAGTCATTGATGAAGAGGTGGAGTGAGACGATGATGTGGAGCTCCCAGCGGGGTCTCTCAGTGGGGCAGGCAGCCAGGAACTGTTCACCACTCCAGAGGTGTCTAGCCAGTCTCAGCAGTTGCTCTCCGGTGAGCAAGAAGCAGGAGAGGAGACGCCTGGTAAGTGGCTGTGGTTTGTGTAATGCGGAGGTGGGTTCAGGATATAGAAATGTAGAAGGCTGGCTGTGTTTCTGTGTGCTGGACATTTCCCTTTGTAGCTAATCAGTACAGCGGAATAGGGTGTTGATGAATGCCGAGATCTCATGGGAATCCTCCAGAGAGATCTCCAGGAAAGTTTCCTGGAGGTACTCGGCAATCCTCTGCTGAAGGCTCCTTGGCAGAGCTGCTTTCTTTCTTCTCCCATTGTAGGAAATTTTCCCGCGCCATTCGGCAATCACTTGTGCAGGGACCAAAGCAGCACACAAGTGAGCAGCAAAGGGACCAGGGCGGAAGCCACAAGCGTGTAGTAGATGTACCCTTACTTCCCTGCTTACCCTCAGCAGTGAGATATCTGCTACAATGACCCGCCTGTGGAAAAGTGTGGGAGAATTTTAGATTTTTTCCCCTAGTCGGCTGCAACGCAACCCTTGCAGAGTGCTCTTTTCCCCATGTAGCGCGCCCCCACTCCCAGCCACCACTCACCATGCTTTGGGTATTCGCAGAGTTGTGTGCTTGCCAAGGGTCAGTGAGAAAGTAATTGTTATGTTAACAGAGGTGTATTATATTGAAATGGTTCAATACTGTGTGTGAACTTAACAATCATGCTTCTGTGCACTGTTCCTTCTGCTTCGGCAGATGTGGCCTTCAGGAACACCCCACACACAGCAGCAAAGTGTCTCCGCCAGATAAGAAAGCGCCCAGTATGGTGCAAAGAAGACATGTTCTGGGAGGTACTGCACTTCTCCAATGCAGAGAAAAGGGAACGCAAGGAGTGGAAGGAAGCCGAAAGGCAGGACAGAAAAGAAAATCAGGAGTTTGTTAAGGACACTACTGAGCAGATGATTATAGTAATGGAGGAGCAAACGCAGATGCTGAAGCCCTTAATAATGCTGCCCTCTCCTGCAGCACATCCAGAACTCTTTTCCATGCCCCCCCAAATTCCGCCCACACAGTCCTTTCTGCTTTCCGGGACTTCTCAGTTTCCCATTCACTCCACCCCCTCAGACAACTTTCAAAACGATAGCTGGACCTACGCACAGCTCTGAAAATCTGCCCTTTCCTGGTACCTCCTTTCCTACCAAGCATCTTTTTGTGGGTGTGTGTTGTTTCTTGTGCAATAAAAGCAAAGTTTTTGAATGGTAACTCATCTTTTTTTGTTTCCTACAAATTGAGATAGCAGACACTACCAATACATACACGGGCAGTTTAATCATTTGCTTACTAAGCAATCTGCCTCAACACCCCACCCTTGAGCAAATCTTTCACCTTTAACTTCACAAATTATGCAACATAAAACACGCAGCTATGACCAGGGGAATATTATCCTCATTGAGGTCTAACCTGCCATAAAGGCATCGGCAGCACACCTTTAATCTGCCAACGGCACATTCCACTGTCATATGGCACCTACTCAGCCTATTGTTGAACCACTCCTTACTGCTGTCCAGATTTCCATGTAAGGTTTCATGAGCCACTGTAATCTTCTGGTCTGGACAGAAAGTCCCTGCTTATAGCTTTCTATACAGGCCAGTGTTCTGGAAGATGCGTGCATCATGCACCTTCACAGACCACCCCGCGCCTGCAACACCATGGAGAAGTACCCCTTCCTATTGATGTACTCCATCACAAGGTGGTCTGGTGCCAAAATTGGAATATGTGTGCCATCTATCACCCCCTCCAGTTAGGGAAACCCATTTCTGCAAAGCCGTCCACTATTTCACGCATATTTTCCAGAGTCACAGTCCTTCGTAGCAGGATGTGATTAATTGCCCTGCACACTTGCATTAACACAGCCCCAACGGTCAACTTCCCAACTCCAAATTGATTCATGACTGACCAGTAGCAGTCTGGAGTCGCCAGCTTCCTCACAGCGATTGCCACAGGCTTCTCTACTGATAGGGCAGCTCTCATTCTGGTGTCCTTGCGCCGCAGTCCTGGGACGAGCTCCACACACAGTTCCAGGAAGGTGGTTTTCTGCATCCGAAAGATCTGTAGCCGCTGCTCGTCATCCCACACCTGCATGATGATACGATCCCAACATTCAGTGCTTGTTTTCCGAGCCCAGAAGTGACGGTCCACCCTCTGCAGCTGTTCCGTGAATGCCAAAAGCAATCTAAAGTTGCTCCTATCTATATCATGAAGCATGTCAGGCAACTGGGTGTCTTCTTTAGTTAGGAACTTTGTGATTAACTGCACTGCCATCCGCGACATCTTCATGACAGTTATCAGAGCATAGGAGAGCAGTGCAAGATCCATCCCGTCTCACAAAGATGCCGGGGCGCACAGCAAACAAGAGCCGTTGAAAAATGCCATGAAAGAAAGCCGGAAGCCCATGGAATGCTGGGACAGGAAGCAATGCATCATGAGACATTGAGCCCGGTCCCAAGATGCGCCGCAATCCACTTCGCCTTCCCACAAGACCTAGCGGCAGAAGGTGTCAAGCTGGACTGTGGGATAGGTATCCACAGTGCACTGCTCACACTGTCGATGCTAGTGCCCCAAGTGTGCATGTGCTCTGCTGACAGAGGGAGTGAGTGTGAACATGCAAAGCGATTTTTATTATAGCGCTTTTTGAGTGTCAACATAACTTTTGTCGACAAAACTCTGTAGTGCAGACAGGGCTTCAGTGAGTAGTCCCACTAAAGTCAGTGATTTCATCAGCACACAATACAACTTTACTGAACCTACTGTTAACCACTATCATATATATATATATATATTGAGATATACCTATCTCATAGAACTGGAAGGGACCCTGAAAGGTCATTGAGTCCAGCCCCCTACTTTCACTAGCAGGACCAAGTACTGATTTTTGCCCCAGATCCCTATGTGGCCCCCTCAAGGATTGAGCTCACAACCCTGGGTTTAGCAGCCCATGCTCAAACCACTCAGCTATCCCTCCCCCCTCCCTCAGATATGTTGCATTAAAGTCTATGGGATTCCTCATGGAATAAGAGGCAGAATCTGGCCCTAATTTTGAAAATTCTTTTAGAAGTTCCCCCATATTCATGTGGTTTTTGCTACTTTCCAATTTGACTTTCAGAACCAATTTCACTGCATCTTATAAAATGTCAATAGAAGCATCTGGGGTAGAGTTAATTTCAGAATACTCTGCTGTACTTTTAACTGATTGATGACAAGAACATACTGGAGTAAAATATTTCCATTTCCAGAATCTGAGAAATTTTTCTGATTGTGCTTATTTGGATCCAGTTTGGTGCATGGCCATACCAAATATTCATAGAGCCTAAGTTGATTAACAGATTTTTTAATTATCATCAATGAAAGAGAGAAATTTTGGAGTATGACTCGCATGGTATTTCACAATGTTTTGTAATTCATTGCATTTACTAACAATTTTAAACATTCTTCCTCCATAAACATTTGATTTCTAATACCTTATTGCAACATAACTGACAGGGTTAACAGTAGGTTCAGTAATGTTTTGTTCTGTGTGCTGAGGAAAGCTTTGACATCAGCTATCCATCCAAAAAGAGCCACCCTAAGAGTAGCTGCAGTATGTTCCTGCAAGAACTCTTGAAATGCAAAATTCCATAGAGGAACAACATGAGGACAGACATGACATCATATGGCATCACTTACAAACTGCTTGTGGGCATTACTAGTAAAAACTGGACATCCCTTCTGTAATTTTTCCTGTTATCTTGGGAATATTATATGCTCTGGGCTGAAGTCTGAAATTAAACAGTTTAATTCTCATTATTTTTAAGGTTTTCATACAGCACTTAATTTGTGTCAGGGCACCTCTAGGCTTAGCAGGTCATAGCCCCGGCACCTCTGGGCTTGCTGCATTGTTGTGAATGTAAAAAAATGGCTTGCACCCTGGCATCTCTTTCATTACAAATTAAGCACTGCTTTCATATTGTTCTCCCATAAGAATTCCATTGTTCTTCATTTAACTCTAGGCCCTTCATTCTCCATTCATCTCCAACTTTTCACCCCACTGGCTGTACAGAAGATTTGAGCCAGAATCAAGCATTTATATGGAACAATTAAGAGTTAAAAGGCCAGTTCCTCAGTTGGCATTAACTGGCATAGCTCTGTTGAAGCTACACTGATGTACACAAGTTGAGGAGCTGGCCCAAAGTCTCTAAGATTCTACTTCTGCATCCTTTGATTGGAAAGCTATATAAAGTTTGTTCGTAACTGTAAATAATTTTTTTAAAAATCAGTGTTTGCTAGTTGATACTTATTTTTCATTTGCTCAGAAGACATAAGTATCTCTTTGAAACAAATCCCCAGGAGCCTAGATTTCAGTTTTTATCTATTCAAATGTCTATATATTGTTTGATCATCCAACTTTAGGCCATATTCCTTCATTGAGAGGTCTGTCTGTACCAAGGATCTACCAGTCCTGCCTACATTCTATCTATTATAATTGTTAAAGAAAGATTTATTTCTAAATATTTTTTGCAAACTAAGGAAAGACACTTCTGATTATTTCAGGTTTCAGATCAGTGTTCTAAGCCTGTTTTAAGGTCTGCCAGGGGTTCATGCACACTTTCTAAGGTATGCAGCATTTAAGTGCAGCAGGCATTCCTGCTGATTGTCTAAAAAGAACCTCTACCCACTTAAAGGGCATTAAGAAATCCAGAGATGTCAACTAAAAACGTATTAGTATAGTTCTATCAAGCAGGAGAACATTATATTCTAATTAACACAGCTGACATCTCCAGAAAGGAATGGAATGTACATGTTTCTGAAAAAGTAAACAGCTCTCTATGGCAGGGATTCCTGTATTTTTCCTTGATAGACTGATTGGAAAGAAGTTTTCTCAAATTATAGGATCAGCCCTATGTGGGAGTTGGACAGCGTCTGGTTGGGGCCTATGCAGAGGGAGTGGCTGGTTAAACTGGCTTTGGGGCCTCTCTGAATGGCCATTGTTGCACAAGGGAGCCAGAAAAGAATAACGAACCTGACCCAAAGTATAAGTAGACATGGTCCCTGCCTTTTAGAAGGAAGACACAACAAATCAAAGAATAACAGACCGTGGTGGATGGATGGATGAGGGAGGAGATGAAACAGAAAATTATGAAGAGCTAATTAAGGATTGCAGGGAAAATATAAGAGCAGCAAAATGGCAGGATGAGCAAACAATGCCACACGGGTGTTGTTAATAGCATTACAGCACTGTGGCTAATTAATGGCTTGCATTGTGTCTTCCAGTAGACAACTAACCAAGCTGTTACCGAGCCTAACAGTGGTGCTGCTGGGTTTTTTTCTGTGTAATGTTCTGGGTTTTTTGTCATTTCTCCTATTATACCTAGGACAGTTAAGTAATGCTGGTGACTGGTCAGTTGCTTTCTAGGTATGCAAGACAGAACTGTGGGGGGAAAAACACTACCTGAAATAAGAGAAAAACTCACTCTCCAGCATAAGCCTTAGAAAGTCAGCAACCAAACTTCCCCCTGGTATGCAAGAAAGGCATAGCATCATAAATTTAGACAAAGTTTAATGAGACAAACGAACCTACTCCAGGACACATACCTGTCAACCAACTTCTGGTTCCTTTGTCACATTTGAAGCACCAATGTGGTAGCCAAAAGACCTGATTCTCCTCAAGTTACACTGCTTAAAGCAGAAGTAACTCCACTGAAGTTAAGGGGATTTCCCTGCCCCCCATTGCCCCCTCCAACCCCCGGTGGTCACCTAGTTACATCCAGTTTTGTGAATTTAGTCATTTTTCAACCCCGCCCTCCCCCCAGTAAATTCAAACACCCCTCTAATTTCAATTCCTGGGGAAAACACAACTGTCTATAGTGATATAAAACCAACATAAATGAGAGGGGAATCAGGCCCAGAATGTTTAAGAGTTTATAGATATGCAAAGCAAGAAGTAGACATTAATAAATAAAAAGGTATTTTTTTTTAAAAAAAGGTCTTTTATAAGAACAATGAAGAGGAAAGGACAATCACTACGTAATTAAGATCTTTAAGACAGCTGTTGGTAAAAAGCAGGTAAAGGAAGTCCTGGAGAAACTAAATATATATACACATCAACATTTGGGTTCAAATAATAGGTGTCCCAAGGTGATAAGGATATTATCTGAATAAGGACTCAATTCCGCAAGGGTGTAGGGAGAGTTGTGAGAACTGCCTGGAGCCAGAGCAGTTGGTTATGAAGAAATACTGGTGCATGGGGCTGGTTGAAAGCATTTTTTGTCTGTACCTATCACTGTGATAGCCTCGTCTCTCACTTTCTCCTAAGGTTAGCTATTCTACACTAAAAGCATTCTAAAGTGTATGCCTCAAGAGTACCTTGAAATAAGGGAAAAGGTTGTTATACAGACATTTGTGCCTTAACATAATTATACTTTAAGACACTGTGTCCAGACCATGGCCTCTGTCCACACACTGCACCAAGGCTTATTTCACTCTTACTCAGCAGTGCTTATTACTGTGAAAACATAAATTTTTACTACGTTACTTAGCTCAGTAAGTACCACGGGCCCAATCTTGCTCCTGTTGAATTTAATGGGAGCAGGATCCAGCCCTATTTGGAAGCTTATTTTTCTGATTGTGCTGAGAAAAAGCTGAGTGCTCAGCACTAGCTTCTCTATCTTTATTTTATCAACAGGCAGCAGAACTTTGAACCATAATTTAGAAATGGTTCCAACACCCACTAAAGTCAGCAGAAAATCTCCCATTGACACCAGTGGGAGTTGGATCAAGTCCTTACAGAGTATTGGGCAACTAATTTTTAAAAGACATATAGAAAGTGGGGACTGAAACAAACGTGGTACCAGTCTTAAAAAGAATAAAAGAGCTGTTCTGACAATCAATGTTCAGTAAGTCTAACTTCACTTAACATCGTTGTTTAGAGAGGGATGGAAGGGGGTGCTGATGAAAAGGCTAGCTACTTTAAGATGGTCACACACAGCTTTTCTTTTGCAATGAAATTAAAAATTTGATCAAGTAACAATTTAAAAAATTTCAAAATCTCATTTACCTAAACTTGAGACTAAACCTGTTGTTACAAATTGGAATTTAGTAAGACTGAACTTCACCTGAGGTATTCAACAAAGTAAGATTTATAAGCATTCATCTGTACTGAATTCCTAGATCATAAAAAATATGTTGAGTCACAATCATATTGTTCCAGTTCAAAATCAATGCAGACCAAAGTTAAAATATGTCTCTCATAGCAATATTCCATGGCTAATGACTTCTTAGATAGCTTATCTTTCTCTAGTGTCAACAGAGAAAATGTTTTAGGAAAATCATTTACAAAGGTTAGTGAACAAGATTGTTAAAAAATGTAAGAGCATATCAAAAGGCAGAAAGACAGAGGTCAAAATTCTTCACTGATTCACACCTGGTACTATCTCATTAAAATTAATGGAGATGCAGGGAGTGTAAGCCAATGGAGAATGAAACTCATTGTATTTCAGGACATCAGGGGGGTCAGAGGAATGAAAACAGACAACATTATTGGTTTCTGCTTTCAGCTTCTATTTTCTTTTCCTTTATTATTTGATTTTTAATAAAGGAAAGGCCCATTGCAAAATCTTAATTTTGTGTGAGCTATATTATGCAGAATTACATCAATACCTTCATATGACACTGAATTTTAGTATATTTTTTCTCATTTTGTTGCTGATATAAAGTTTTTTTCTCCATCCAAGTTGTATTTTGACAATTCTTTTAGCCATTCCAAATATGCTAGAGCTGTGTTAGATTTCTATTTTATGAGAATTTCTCATTTCGCTACTAAGAGACATACTAGTACCCATTTCTTGGCATATGTTGAAAGGTTTAATTAATCTACTAAGTCTAAGTATATAGACCAGGAGGCAGAGGAAGTTATATCTATTCATAATTGTTACCTTTGCATATACTGCTCCAGTACTTCTGTAATTTGTGACAAAAATATTATGTGGGACAGTTTTTAGTTGATGATTTGTAGGATTTGCACAGTTTACTTTGATTAGCAAAACCTGAGGTATTTTGACAGTCTGGTACCCAGTAATATCTATTTAAGATTTTCTTGTGGAAAATTGTAAAGATAATGAACTGGATGTTCTGCTATCTTTCTTCTTGATCTTCTTCAGTCAATGAAATATGTTTCCATTTGACCTTATATCTCATGTTAGTGCGTACAACAATGTGCGTTTGTGTATATTGTCCAAAAGGTATCTTTTAATACCAAATTTAAGAAAATCTTTAAATGGAGACATTTGTTTGTTTTTCCACATATGGCCTAATTGCTATTATATAATTCATAAGAAAAAAGCCACATAACAGGGACAAGGCACAAATGATATATTTTGTATAAGAAATGGAACAAAACTGCCAGTAAAAATTAAAACTGTTACTCTGTATATTTGTCTTTGCAGTCACAAGTTTGTAGTATTTGTACTGTCAACTTAAACTTTTCATTGTTCCATATGAGGCTGAATATTGAATTTGATAAACCTCAGTAATACGTTTTATAATAAAAGAGCTAATTTAATCTTTGGAATTACTAGGGGTTTTTTTATAGATATATTTGGGATGGTTGAGCTATCTCATATTTAATAAAATTCTACATTTTTAGTCACAGACTATTTTGTGAAATGTGTACTGTCCTAACTGTGACATTGCATAATCTAAGAAGACCATGTGAAACCGAAACCAATGTGAGGAAAAAAAGAAACAGGAATGTCTTTGCTCTTAGAATAGATGGTTTCCATCACATCTCAAGAGGAAGACTAAAGCTCTATTTTGAAAATATTGGATATTATTTCAAATTACCTAAGAGACTTAGGAAATACAGGTTTGGCTATGTGTATTTTTTCCATCCCTGGAAACTACTATTTTGTAAAAATTATGTGTTGGTAACTCATCACTATCTGTTGTTATAAAGAATAGAAATTGATTTTTAATATAAAAATTGTCAGAGGGCAAAATTGTTTAATGGGCAGGAATGACAGTCTGAGAAAAAATTAATCAGATTATCTTCACACACGAGGGTACTTAGATGCCCAGAAGCAGGGCAGTTATTTTTCCAACCTAATCACTGGTCGTAGCTGGACTTCCCCTTTGGATTTGGGATTTTTGTTTTTGGATTTTTTCATACTCCAAAATACTCTTTTTGGGAAGTCAGTGTTGCGCCCCCTATAAAATAAATAAGCCAATCAATGCCCAGCGAGCCAACAAGAGAAGCACAGCTGGGTAGGGGAGGTAAGGCTCTGGTCTAGGGCCTGCTGCACATTGATTTCAATGGGCCTTGGAACAGGCTCTCAACCGGGAGTCCACAGCCCAGACCCTGGGCTACAGGCTGCCCCCATCACAGGTTGGGCACAGACACGTAGGGGGAGCAGCTGCAGCCCTAAGCCCCGCCCCAGCACTTCAGGGGGCTGCCGCCTGCAGCAGGCCCCACCCCTCAGCGCCCCGCCCCCGCCGCTCGCGCTTCCCCGCGGAAGCCCCGCCCCCAAGCCGTGTCTGGTTGACCCTTCAGGAGGCTATTAGCATCAGGACGTCAGGGCGCATGCGCAGTGTTTGAAAGCGATGGCGGCGCTCACGGAGGAGGCGATTCGGGAGAGAGTCAATCTACGGCATCAGAACCTCGGTAATCAGCTCCCATCCTGGGGGTGCTGCTCCTCGAGGAGGGGGTGGCAGGGATGATCGCCGGGGGCAGGAGCCTGGAGATGAAGACAGTAGCTTCCCTCGCTGGCGGTTAAAACCGTTAATCCAGCGGCACAAGGCGGGTTGGAAAACAAGAGGCGGGGCTTGTGTAGTGGTCCCGCCCCCAGAGCACCGCTGACCAATGGGAGGAGACGATTGACAGCAGTTGGGGCTCCCCTTTCTTGCCCTCTCCTACCCGGTGTGGCTGCCTCAGGCAGGCCGAGGGTCTGTGGGGGGCGGGGCTAAGACTCGCTGCACGCGCCAGTCAGGAGCTGCCCGACCCCTCCTATGGCGGTGTGTGAATGAGGGCGTGGCCACGCCTGGGCGGGGCTGGGGTCCCCCATCACGCTGCTCTTGCTGGTGACTGCTGGGCCCTGTGGTTGGTCAGATGCCCCCCAGCACCAGATTAGCAGGGATGTGCCATGGGGCAAGGCCCCTGAGCAGGGACACTTTGGAGACCAGGAGCCCCCGAACGGGGACACATCAGAGGCGGGAGCCTGCAGCTTGGCCACGACGCCCAGCCCTTCTCGCAGCACTCGGCTTCGCCTGTCACAGGGCTGTGCCCATGTCTGCTGCTAGTGGCTGCCCGGCCTGTTGCTATGGCACAACAGGGGAGGGCATAACCGCCGCCCCAAGTGGTTGAGGCTTGGGACCGTGGCGATGGTGGTCAGGGTTTGATTGCTGCCTGTGATCCTGGTGGTGGCCATGTGCGTGTGTGGATGTGCTTGGTTACACAGGTATTTGCCGTGAGCCCACCCACGTGTTCAAACTGTCCTGGATTTTAAAATGGCAGCTATTGTGATCGGAGCAGCCTGAATCCCACATCGTAAGGGAGGGGGCAGAGATGACTTTATACCACCTTTAGAGCTCCCTGATTCTACACAGGGGGCTGGTCCTTTGAGCGGCAGACAGATACAGCTGTCATAGTCCAGCTGTGCTCTGGCCATGCCCCTCTTCCCTTGACCATGCCCACATGCGCCCTATAGCAGGGACTGTGGAGGCAGTATATCACTGGTTAGGTGTTTAACTAGGGGAATCCCCAGTTAACTGATACATGGTGATTTTACAGTAGACTGTGTAGGAGGATCTGGTCCCCTCTCATGTTTCTTGTCCCATAAATATCTGGTGGCCTCCAAATTATGAGAGCCAGAAACCATTGCTTTATGCCATCTATTAAAGCTGCTGGGAAGCCCCACTTTCAAGCAGAAAAAAGTGGAGTATTAGCGTACATCTACATTGGAATAAAAGACCCCAGCATAGCCACAGCTAGTCCAGCTCAGCTAAATTGGGCTGCAGGGCTAAAAATTGCTATGTAGACATTTGGGCTTGGGCTGCAGCCCAGGTTTTGGGACCCTCCCCCCCCCCGCATGGGGTCCCAGAGATTGGGCTCTCCCTGAACCGAAACATCTACACAGCAATTTTACAGCCTGAGCTCTGGGAGCCCAATTCAGCTGACTCGGGCCAGCCACGGGTGCTTAATTGCTGAGTAGAGGTACCCTCGGAGTCCAATACTGCTGTCACTTAAACTGGTTTTAATCCAAAGTAACTTTGATAAAATTAAATGTATTACTCTGGTTATACACCAGTGTATCTCATAGCATTATATAGCCCAGCAGCTGTAGTGGCTCATGTCACGATGAGCATAATCTTCCACTTCTTTACAACTCATAGTCATTTATTCCAGTACAAAGCGAGTGTAATACTCTGCAAAATTGGAATCGGTAGATGAGTACATAAGATGGAGGCCCATTAGCCAGTAAAATTACCTTTCCTTTCTCACTTCACTTCCAGTCAGGATAGTGTAATCAGACTGATCTTTTTGCTTTAATTGGTATACCATCTGTGCACTTGGTACTATATGAAATTAGAGAAAGATCAGTTGCTGGTTTGAGTACCTTACAATCCTAATTAGACTAGCACGGATAAAACATAGCACACTGACTTACTAAGTGAAGATCCAAACTCAAAGGGATACAGATATCTTCCTTTGTGTTTTCCAACGCACTTCTCCCTAAAGTGGGTTAACATTAAAAGACCCCTAGAAAAAGCATGTCTTAGGAGTGCCTAAGTGTCGAGAACGAGAAGTAAGTTGGCATGCTAGACATGAAAAGAAGTAGCTTGGAAGAACAGACTGTTTTAATTCAGTTGTAAATTGGGAAAAGCTCTGGGCAACAGTAACCTGACTTTAGATGTACAAAGACAGTACCGTGTGGTTCTCTTGCAACGATAACAGCTAGAAACTTTGGGACACATTTTGCTTGCCGCTTAACAAATGTGCAATATGGGAAATGGCACAGAGAGCCTTCCCTTGCCAGCTCTTGCATGGTCCACATAAGGATCAGGGAGAATTCATTTGCTGTACTTGAGGGGCATGTAACATCCCAAGGATGCATTGTGGATGGTAGACGGATCTATTAGTGCTGTACACTGGCAAGCCATATACGAGATGGAGGAGGAAGTAAGCTGCACCCTACAAAGAAATGAAATAGTGGGCATGCAGCGTCTATATCAGAGGTGGGCAAACTACGGCCCGCGGGCCACATCCGGCCCCTGGGACCCTCCTTCCTGGGCCGAGAGGCTAGCCCCTGGCCCCTCCCCCGCTGTTTCCCCTCCCCCGCAGCCTCAGCGTGCCATGCCGCCGGCACAATGCTCTGGGCGGCTGGACAGTGCAGCTGCAGAGCCGCGGCCTGACCCGGTGCTTTGTGCTGCGCGGTGGTGTGGCTGGCTCCAGCCAGGTGGTGCGGCTGTAGTGCCACCAGCCACCGGTGCTCCAGGTAGCGTGGTAAGGGAGCAGGGGGGGTTGGATAGAGGGCAGGGGAGTTCGGGGTGGTGGTCAGAGGGCGGGGGTGTGGATGGGGTCAGGGCAGTCAGAGGGCGGGGAATGGGGGCTTAATGGGTGCAGGGGTCCCGGGGGGGCAGTCAGGAATGAGAGGAGGGGTTGGTTGGGGCGGCGGGGGGCGTCAGGGGTGGAGGTTCTGGGGGTGGACAGGGAGTGGGGAGGGTGGATTGGGCAGGGGTCCTGGGGGGGAGGGCGGGGGAGCATCAGGGAATGGGCGGGGGGGCAGGGGCTGGGCCACGCCTGGCTGTTTGGGGAGGCACAGCCTCCCCTAACCAGCCCTCCATACAATTTCCGAAACCCGATGCGGCCCTCAGGCCAAAAAGTTTGCCCGCCCCTGATCTATATGCTTAGGAACTCCCAGTGGTGTAAGGGTGGTTGATTCAGCATTGCTATGCTCAGAAGCTCCCAATGTTTCCTTTAGTGTGGTATGATACCACATTTCCACTATGGGCCTATCTACACTACCGCTTAAGTCAATGTAACTTAAGTCGCTCAGGAGTGTGAAAAAAAATCACCCTTTTGTGACGCAGGATACATCGACTTAAAGGGTGTCTGCACTGCGCTGTGTTGCCGGGAGATGCTCTCCCACTGACCTCTCGTTGAGGTGTAGTAATTATGCCGATAGGAGAGCATCTTCACCAGATGCTCTACAGCTGCGCCACTGTAGCATGATAGTGTAGACTAGCACTTAGTGTGGGTTGTACCCACAGCACCCAGTTGTACCCTCTCCCCCCCCCCATCTTCTTCAAATCAAGCCTGGATTCTGCAGTATTTAATGGCTATAGAAGAGTGGACTCATTACCGATGTACCCCCTTATGGCTGGGTGTGGGTATTAACTCTTTGCTCATCTAGCGCTCCCTGCTGACATCCATTCTGGCACTGCAGTGTCTCTTCTGTGACTCAGATCTCCGGCCAGGCCACATTAAAGTCTCTCCTCTTCGACAGTATCAACATCCCAAAGGGACCTTGTCCCACACAGCACTGGTAATCAATATGACATCTCCTGCCCTTCCAGGGCTCCTCTTCCATTCCCTTTTTCTGTCAGAATACTGGCCCTAGGACTTTTCCCTGGAATATTTTAACCAAACTCAAAAGCGAAATACAAACCAAAATGAAAGCAACTTCTGCCCCTTCCCTCAGGTTTAAATTTTTAATTCATCCTGGAGTCTCCCCCAGCTTTCTATTCTTCTGGAGAATGGTCACTCTCACAAGTTACTTCCCTGGAGCCTTGCCTCTTTGGATCCTCCACCTCTGTCTATCCCTAATATTGTCTGCCTATCGGTTGTTTTTTATCAAGTCCACTCTAGGAGTTCCTCCTTTCACTCTGCCATCAGAGCCTGCCCCAGGCATATAAACTCCCTCCTGAAGTTCTTCAGTTGAGTGCCATGCTGGATTTCTTTCCTGGAGGTCCAGGTCCTGCCTCCCCCCATGCTCACTGGCAGAGCATGCTCCATCCCAGTGACATCTCTGTACCTCCTGGTCTCTGGTACTCAGAGAGGGACTGCAGAGGTCTTTCCAAGTAGCCCCCTTCTGCTTTGGTCTTCCTCCTTTTATAGAAACCACCCAGCTCCTCCCTAGCCAAGCTTCATTTTTAAATAGGCCTAGCCCACCCTGTAGGTGAAATCAGGTGTGTTAATTGGCCTCACCAGCCCACCTTAACTGGTTCACCATCTGTGTGAGGTAAATGCCCCCATCACAATGGCATTGTGCTCCCTATCTATCATAGAAATCTTCCTGCTCACTGTTGCTTTTGTATGACTAAGCAGACTTTTTACAATAGTGACTGTGCCACCTTTTCTTTTTAACTGCAACTGCACACAGAGAAGAATAGATGGCCATTTAATTTTTTTTCGTGGGTGAATACCCACTTTGTCAGACGCATGCAAAAGCTTATGCTCCAATACTTCTGTTAGTCTATAAGATGCCACAGGACTCTGTCGCTTTTTACAGATCCAGACTAACACAGCTACCCCTCTGACATTTAATTTCTTCTTATTCAATTCTGACATCCCTGAGCCAGTGGTGTAGTCCTGAAAGGGCATCTACCAGAATGCCCCCACCAGCATGAACTCACGCACATGGTGCTTGTAGGGTCATGCTGTGGGGAGGATGCCATTTTGCCCTAAAATGGCATCCTCCATGTGGGGGTGACCTTGCATGTACAATTTACGTGAGTTCCTGCTGTGCGGAGGATGCCATTTTGCTCTACCAAATGCCATCTTTCATGTGGCATGACCTTGCAATGCATCATGCTATGGGGAGCATGCCATTTTGAGAACAAAATAGCATCCTCCATGCAGCAAAAGTGCTGATCCACTCTTCTGCCGTGATCCGACCTCACTACAGAACAGTCCTGAGCACATCACTAATAATACTTTTATGTTCTTTGCTCGAGGGATATCAGGTCAAGCACATTCTGTGAGGGTTTGATCCAAAAGGTGCTAAATGTCTGCAGCAAGGTGCTGAGCACCCTCATGTCCCACTGATTTCTATAGGAACAGTATATGCTCAGCAGGTGCTTACAGTCCATCACAGTCAAGCCCCACATGACCTGCAGTTGGGTTTTTTGGCCATTTGGTTATTTATCTGATGAAATATAAGCTGTTTCTGCTAAAAGAACTAGGGAAGAGGTTTTGTTTCATCACATAGACCCAGAAGACAAGTACAAAAAGGCTGCTTGGGTACATGCCAATAAATCCATTAGACTGTGGCATAACTGTTTGGTTAGAAACTAGATTTTAGTGTAGTAATTTAGTGGCTTCGTAAGAAACTGCCACAGATCTATTTAGTTGAAATAGGTATAATCTGTTCACAAGTTGATATAGATGAAATCTGACTGCAAGAAACATACCGTAATTTACAGGTGCACCCTTCTTTGGCCACATGTGAATGTCATTAGAATTTTGAGAATGGAAGCGGAAGTGTTGCTTTCTGTGGGATTGTCCTCTGCCTTTGTGGCTCAATTTCCATGCAGACAGCTTGGTGGGAAGCAATACAGATGGAAGGTGTGTTATCTTTGTCTGGGTCCTCTTTGCAGTTCTACCAAGCAGCATATCCGCAGGCAGTTTTTAAAATCTGCCCTCATAGGCACAAGGAGGCCAATCCCTGTCATTGTTAGCTCCACTTGCCAATGATAAATATTCTCCAAGTCATTGACACACACACAATCCTAAAATCACAAAAAAAATTAAACATGCATCTTGCATTGTCTGTCACTTCAATATCAGGTGTATTTAAAAGAATTAGAATAATTTCAATAACTTAATTTTTCTTATGATCAGTATATTCAGGTTTCACATTTTCTCATTGTAGCTGATGTCCGATCATTGTCTCTTCCTGGAACTTATCATGAAAAGATTACTCATTTAGGAAATTCTCTGAAAAATTTCACTCGCCTAAAATCCTTAGACCTCTCTCGCAATGCATTGGTTAGCTTGGAGGTACGTTTTTTGTTTAATTTTTTTAAATGATTATTTAAGATGTATATAACAGGAACTGGGTTGGGTCTTGAAGTCATGGAGAAGGAACAAGAGGATTGGGGGAGTCATATTGAGGGTTTTATGGAGGTTGGAACAATATCCGGTTTTTTGGTGCTTTGCAAACCTGGTACCTTATGGAAAAATAATGGAGGGTACAGGTGAAGGGGGAGCCAGTTTACCTTCTGATAAACTTAAAATTCAGTATCTGTAAAGAAAATAAGTATTTTGTGAGCAGACTCACTACCTGTTCCATTAACAGCACAGCATGCAGATCCTGATTTAGTCCCTGATCCTGCAAACACTTGTGAGTAACTTTTTTTTTTTTTTTCACAAGTAAATGGAGTTGGATGGCTTTGGAGGATTGGTAACAGAATACAGAGTGTGTAATCTCCAAATGACAATTTTGAATCTAATTTGGATTAGTGGTCAAAAATTATTTTCTGGTGGTGGTTCAGAGCACTGTGTGAAATGATTTTGTAGTTTTAGTCTATTCCAAGTGGGCTGGAGTCCAGATTATAATTGGCACCCTTGGTCATAGTCTCAGCAAAAGCTGGCATGGAGTCTGAACTAATGTATTAAACTTACAGGTTTTCTTTCTCGAAGACTGTGGCATTTCAGTGGTTTAGTATGGGGAAACATGCATTGCGAAGCCTGTGCTATAGCTCCTTTGTAGTTGAAGGAGGATTTTAGTTTCAAGTGCTATCAATCCATCACCTTTTTCAGGTTAAAAAGACTTACACTCATGCTTAATTTAAATACAAGAGTTCAACCAGTGTCATCGGGACTCTTCATGTGGGTAAAAATAAGCATGTGCTTAAATCTTTGCAGGAACAAAGTGTAAGTATGTAATGGCTTATCTCAACCCTTTTTGTGAAGAACAGCATCAATATACTACATTACTTTATTTTACATAATATCTGTAACATTTCTCGATAGCTTGAAGAGCTCAAATTGATGAAGGTCAATACTTAAGAGGTGCTCAGTTCATATTTAAATTTCACCACTCTTAACTAATTGTTCATCTTGCTCAGCAAAATAATGTTAACTTCAAAAATGTTTTAAGTGTCACTAGAAATTTTTAAATATTTAAAGATGCCACTAGAAGACAGAAGAGCTTTATATGCACATAACAGATATGGCATGGGCAACAGTTATTAAGTTGTCCCCAAGTGCTCTACCACTCAGCTACAACCCTTGTCTGGAAGGAATATCTTCTTGGAGGATAGTTTTGATACAGCCAAAAAGAATAACAAATAATGTCACTTGTGATTTGTGTTTGTGAGGTTTTTAAAAATGTTCATGTGTGCACTTGAACCTGGACTGAGACCAGCAACTCATTTCACATAGGCCACCAAACAGCTACAGGCAGATGGTAAAGACTATTAAATCACTAGTTGCCTGGCTTTGATTTATATCAATGACCTAGTGTATTTCACTCTATGAAAACGTACAGTTTATTCAAGTCATATGTGAGTACAAACTAATATGGTTTCTATTTTCTATACATTAACAGGGTATTCAGCATCTCATATTTTTAGAAAAGCTCAATCTCTATTACAATCACATTTCATCACTATCAGAAATATTTCGACTTCATAGTTTAACTGCGCTCAAGGATGTGGACCTCCGTCTGAACCCTGTAGTTAAAAATGAGTCTGATTATCGTCTTTTTGTTGTGCACATGCTTCCTAACCTTAGACGATTAGGTAAGTACAATTCAGAACTTAACTTGAGTTCTTGAAATTTTAGATATAGTATTAAGTATCTTATATGAAAGAGAAATATATATGTGTATGTATCGAGAATATGTCTGTGGCGTGTGATTTATGCAGTTTATTCCATATGAGTGCCAATGAAACCTTTATACCATGTCCACATTTATTCTTTATAGGCTATATATGTACTTTTAAGAATGTGTTTTTGGTGGTTTTCTAAAATGTATGGAACAACTTTCCAGGTGGAGGGAAACCTTTGTTACCATAATAATGGCTAGCTAAATGGTCAGTACGACTTCTGATACCCTTTTTTATTTATAACTTTTAAAAAAATATGAAAGAATATGATTAGATTAGAGAGGAAAGCTAGGCCAGTGACTAAAGAGCTAGCTTGAGACCCAGGGTCAGTTTCCTGCTCTGCCACAGGCTTCCTGGGTGACCTTGGGCAAGTCACGTAGGTCCAGATCCACAAAGGTATGTAGGCTCCTAACTTGTGAAATCAGTGGATGTAAGGAATCTAAATACATTTGTGAATCCGAGTCTTAGTCTCTTTCCCAGCTACAGAACTGAGGCATATAGAGAGAGAATAGTACTTCTCTGCCTCACTGGGTGTTGTGAGGATAAATACATTAAAGACACTGAGATGCTCAAATACTGTGATAATGGGGGCCATATATGTACCTAAGATATCTAGATAGATTGACTGGAAACCATCTATCTGTGCACATAGCTAACCTACATTAAAGCATGTTGTTTTTATTACCATCATGCTTGTGCTTCTTTGTGAATGCAACTTGTCTTAAATTAAACTGTAAGCTCTTTGGAGCAGGATTTTTATTTATTTTTTATTTTTTTAATTGTGTGTTGGTTCAGGAATCAGTAGGAGCCATGTGCTGTACCAACAGCATGAAGTGACAGATTTAGCACATAGCTCCAGCAGCATTCTGTGGCTGATGTGACATTACCAGCTTAGTGCATGTTAGGGTCTGAGACAGAGCCAATGTCATTTATCAGCAGCAGGGCTGGCTATTGCATGAACTTAAATAATGAAGTTCAAAGCTGATGTGCAAAAACCTTCATTACGTGGTTATTTGGGGTATTCAGCACTTTGTTAAACAATTATAGATCATTCCAATATCCCATTGCAGATGTTCTTTTAGTGCAAACAGTTTTATAGAGACTTTACGGGTGTGATTTTTCTAATGTGCTCACCGCTGGTCTAACTTAGCTCCCGTTGTCTTCAGCGGTAGAAGAATAAGGCCAACACTGAGAGCTTTTGAAAATCCCACCCTATTTTTAATATGAAAAAAACATTACCAAGTTTGACTTTGTGTTTTGAAAATGCAAAATACTTTTTCTGAATAAAGATGTTTTGAATAAAGGTTCAGAGTAAACATTTTGTAATATGAATGGGTGCTCTATTCTGTTATGCTTTTGTATCAATATTTTCTATGAACATATGATTTGATTAATTAGACACACAAATATGCACACAGCTACTGCACAAATTAACTGTATACGTAAATGTTTTGATAAGAAAGCTTACTGTTTCCTCCTTGCATTTATTTGTATTTCAAACTTTTTGATAATGCTTATCAAGACTTGTGCCCACAACTAACCTGTTACTAGTGGATACGTAGGGAAGAAAACCATATCCTGCTCCCTGTAGGATTCTGTTAGCTTCTGTGAACCAATCCAACAGTTATACCAAAACAGAAGAACTAACTATTTAAAATATCACTCTGAGAACTTGTCTTTTCCCCTTCCCATAGAATTGTTCAGAACAGTGACCCATTTTCAGTAGTCTGTAGCTTTGTGTATCTTTTGCTGTCAATAGTGTAGTTTGATTTAAGTATCAGGATCCTTTAAAAGGGAATGTTGGGTACATGCAGCTATATTACCAGAGCAAGATGTTAACTTTAAAAAAAAAACAAAAAAAAAAACCATGCCAAATACAAACCTCCCTTTAACTACTCAACAAAGTGACAAAAGTTAATTGTCCTAATTTTCTTTGTATAATGGTCATTACGGCCATCTTCCCCTCCTGCTAGCCTTAGAACAGAATTCACTTATGTCTATGTGAGTGGAGTTGCCAGTCAGCCCCTAATATAAAGCTTTATTTTCATTGCGGAGTCAAAGGGAGAAATCTTGGCCTACTCGAAATCAATAGAAGTTTTGCTGTTGACTTCAGTGGAGTCAGGATTTCAACTAAAAGGTTATGGCCTCTGGTTTCATTAACGAAAAGGTACGGTCGAACACCAGAGTTACGAACACCAGAGTTACGAACTGAGCAGTCAACCACACACCTCATTTGGAGCCGGAAGTACGCAATTAGGTAGCAGCAGACACAAAAACAAAACAAAAACCTCACAAATACAGTACAGTACTGTGTTAAACGCAAAGTATTAAAAAAAAAAGAGAGAGCAGCATTTATCTTCTGCATAGTAAAGTTTCAAAGCCGTATTAAGTCAATGTTCAGTTGTAAGCTTTTGAAAGAACTAACGTTTTGTTCAGAGTTATGAACAACCTCCATTTCCAAGGTGTTCTACTGTAATTCCAAATTCACATTACATGAACCCATGAGCACTAGGTGGAGCCCCCCGTTGGGGAGGCTAGCCCCCAGCTCCGCCCCTTTGCCCAAGGCCCCCTCAGCCAGAGCCCTAAGGCCCCCCCCCTCGAGCCCGAGCCCCCCCCCCCCCCCCCCCCCATAGTCAGAGAAGCCCCGGGCCAGCTGGAGCCCCCCCACAGCACTGTGCCTTCCCAGACCCCAAGCTGCCCTGCGTGAAAATCTCTTGTTTCTTCTCTTCCGGGAGAAGAACCTTAGCTTTTGATATGCTCCATGAAGGTTCTGGGGTGGCTGAGGAGGCGGTATGTGTTACTCAGCTTCATCAGTAATCTCTCTGGAGTCCAGGGAGATTACTGATGAACCAGAAGCTGAATAGCAGATACCTCCTCCTTGGCTGTCCCGGAACCTGTATGGAGCATAATAATAAGAAAAAACTTCCCGCTCCAAACCCACAACTGGTGTCTGGAGGTTGCCACTGTGCCCGGGCAGGCTCAGCCTTCCCTGACCTATTATACCCGCTGCCACATTGCTGTTTCTAGGCTTCCTTTCCTGTCTGCCATTCTCCCTTATATCCTGGGTGGAATCTAATAAGCTATACCTGGCCCACTAAGTCAGAAGAGCCTGAACTTCAGCTCCTGATGGGGCTTCCAACACCTGCTATCAGGATGAGGAGAATCATTCCTCTCTGCTACAGTCTATTTAAATGTGATGGGGTTGTTTTCCTACAAATGAATTATGAGATAACTTGAAGATTGGTGAAAAAGGTAAAAAACCTACACAACCCAGACATAAAACTTTAAGCCCCCGGAGAGTGGGTTGGGTTTACAAAACTTGGCTCTGGAATAGCAATTATGTTCTATAACACTAGCCTAGGCATATGCACGTGTTGCCATTAGGAGCATGTTATGTATTTTCCTTAAAACTGACATGATAATATCTGTGCCCTCACGGATTATCAGAGGTTTATCTTCTGTAAATGAAGTCAGGTTGAAGGTGCCATGATATCGCTCTAATTTCCTGAGTTAAAAGCTATAGTGAAAAATATTAATGACATTGACTCCTTTTTGTGTGGCTTTTTTTCTAGATGATCGACCAGTGAGAGATAGTGAACGAAAAGCATCCCTTTTGCATTTCACCACAGATCATGCATTTGAATTAAAAGATTCTTCACCAACAGCAAAAGTGAATGAAATTGAAAGGTATGAACAAAGTAACAGAAGCAGTAGTTTTGAAGTGCTGGAAAGGAAATTAGGGCTTAATTCAAAAACAAATATTGCACTTAGGCAAGCTTATAAACATTCTTAGTGCAAGAATCAAAAAGTGCAGCTGTGGAAACGTATGGAAAATCTTCAAGGCTCTCTTGTCCCATCAGTTTAAATCCTATGAGTTACTTTGGGGAATTACTCAAGTCTGTGTCTGACAAACCTTACCAATTTGTTACTTGTGCTTTAAATTCCTCAGGCAAATTTCTGTGTGTTTTGAATACCACAGGTCTCTGGTTTAGGAATTCTCGCTCATTACCGGTTACATGATTCCTCTTTCTTCATTTGTCAGTTAATGCTGTTCATATTCAGTTCTGTCTTTGTCGATTTCTTGCTATAAGTAAGCCTTTCTCTGTGCTGTGCCCATCAATTTGTATTTTTATAATGACACTAATCTCTGGTATCTGAATGTGGGATCTATGAAGGTACTTAGGCATGTAAATTCCAGTTTGGGCTTAGCTGCAATCCACAAAATGCCTGCCAAACAGTGGAGGCATCAACTCACTCAGTGCCAAATTTTTCAGAGTAAATGTCCCCCTCCCCCAGTGCTTATGTTCCTGCTTCTGGGTCGGCATGCTGCTGCTCAACTCTAAGCTCTTGGACACCCCAGACATATTCATGAACCAGGGGAAGATAGGTGTGTGACGGGTTCCCTCCCTGGTGCCACCTGATGTATTGGGGTACCACTGAGCCCACCTGTTCCACCAGCCTGGGCTCCCTTACTCTGTCCTGCTGAGCCAGACCCTCAAGTCTCCTCCAATACACACACAGGTAGGGACACACCCAGCTACAGAAAGACACAGACACTGAAATCAGCTCTGCGTGGGTAGGTTTCAGCTAGGGAATTGCCCAGCACTCAAGTGCATACCCCCTCTGGAGTGCAAACCCAAAATTGTATCATCTTGCACTGCAAAGAAAGCTGTACAGAGTAAGCTCATGAGATTCACTCCCTCCCTCAAAGTGGTGAAAGATATGCACAGCTTTTTTGCCCCCCCCCCCCATTATGAATTCCACAAACTGGTTTTAACAAAACCAAGTTTATTAACTACAAAAGATTATAAGGGTTAGGAAACAGATCAAAGCAGATTACCTATCAAATGAACCAAACACCCAAACTAAGCTTAAGATACTAAAGAAACTGGTTACAAGTAGTAATTTCTCACCCTAAATGTTGTTTTTGGTAGATTTCAGTGGTTCTTGAAGGCAAGCTGCTCTTACTTGCAGCTTAAAAATCCAGATATTTCTTTCACAGTCCAGACACCTTTCTAGCCTGGTCTCAGCTCTTCTCCCCCCACTTTGTCTTCGTTTCTTAGATATTTCCAGCAGTCATTCTGGGTGGGGATTCAGTGAAGAATGACCCTGATTATGTCACTCCCCTGCCTTAAATAGGTTTTACATGTAGCAGGAGTCCTTTGTTTTCCAGTGTGGTTCCCCACCCCACCCACCCTGGAAACATACTGGTATTCTATCATGAAGTCCAGTACCAGATGACTTGATCATATGACCCTGCAGTGTCAAAGCAGCCATGAGTCAGAGGTTTTTTGTAGCATCCCAGGAAAGCTCAGGAAGGTGGGAGATTAGCATCTTCAAAGACCTATTGTTCTCCCTAATGGTCCATTGACTTGTTCCCAGCTAGCCAGCCAGACTGGTTGCATTCTGTCTGGTGGTTGTTCCCCAGGTGCAGACACTTTTGTAGTACAGATGTATTGTCAAAAGTCCTAACTTCAGATGCAAAAATGATACATTCATACAAATAGGATAATCCTATTTTGTAAATAACCTTTCCAGTGATACCTCATATGATCTATCTTGCATAAAATACATTGATTGTGTCAATCATATAATATTACTCTGAAAAATATGGGAAGCAGCGTCACAAGGTGTTCATCTGTCTAAGTTGCATGTGGAGCCCAGTAGAGCAAGCATGTTGAGGCCACCTACCAGATTAGGTCCCATTCAAAATCTGGTTGGAGGTGGTGGTGATAGTGTCTCCCATTTTATAATTTTTGTCCCAGTAGTTAGGGTCTCAATGGGAGGTTCAATTACCCCCTGTGCTGGAGGGGGAGAAAGGATTTGAACTGAGGTCACCTAACTCTCAGTAGAGTGCTGTGCTATGTTCCCTGTAAGCTGCACGGCTGCACAGCAGTCTCTCAAGGCCCGCCAGAGCTGCCGCGGCTCGGGAGAGGAGCCCCTTCCCCGGCCGAGGCCTGACAGAGCTCATCTGGCCCTGAGCTGCTGCGTTGAGAGAAGGCAGCACCCCAAGTTTTTTGTTGAGGTTGATGGATTTCCACTCCATACGGCTAAATTCAAAGCCTTGCATGCTGTCAAGTACCAGGGGGTAGCCGTGTTAGTCTGTATCCACAAAAACAACAAGGAGTCCGGTGGCACCTTGGAGACTAACATATTTATTTGGGCATAAGCTTTCGTGGGTAAAAAACCCACTTCTTTTTTGTTCAAGTATGGCTACTTTTAAATCTGTTATAGAATGTCCAGGAAGATTGAAGTGTTCTCCCACTGGCCGTCACATACAGCCCCCAGCTAAAACTTCTCCAGCACACCATCAACGATCTACAACCTATCCTGGAAAACTATCCCTTACTCTCACGAACCTTGGGAGGCATGCCGGTCCTTGCTTACAGACAGCCCCCCAACCTGAAGCAAATATTCACCAGCAAGTACACACTACACTGCAGAAACACTAACCCAGGAACCAATCGCTGTAGCGAACCTCATTGCCTACTCTGTCCCCATATCTACTCTAGCGACACCATCAGATGACTCAACCACATCAGCCACACCATCAAAGACTCATTCACCTGCACATCTACTAATGTTATATGCGCCATCATGTGCCAGCAATGCCCCTCTGCCATGTACATTGGCCAAACCGGACAGTCTCTACATAAAAGAATAAATGGACACAAATCGGACATCAGAAACGGTAACATACAAAAACCAGTAGAACACTTCAGTCTTCCTGGACACTCTATAACAGATTTAAAAGTAGCCATACTTGAACAAAAAAACTTCAAAAACAGACTTCAAGGAGAAACTGCAGAACTAAAATTCATT
The DNA here is from genome assembly GCF_002925995.2 of Terrapene triunguis. Classification (NCBI taxonomy): domain Eukaryota; kingdom Metazoa; phylum Chordata; order Testudines; family Emydidae; genus Terrapene; species Terrapene triunguis. The sequence goes on from NW_020664580.1 coordinate 638,679, forward strand.
TGCAAATGTAACACCATTAATTTGGGCTTGAATAGGGACTGGGAGTGGCTGGCTCACTACAAAAGCAGCTTTGCCTCTCCTGGAATTGACACCTCCTCATCAATTATTGGACTACATCCACCCTGATCGAATTGGCCCTGTCAACACTGGTTCTCCACTTGTGAGGTAACTCCCTTTTCTTCATGTCAGTATATAATGCCTGCATCTGTAATTTTCACTCATGCAGCTGAAGAAGTGAGTTTTTTACCCACAAAAGCTTATGCCCAAATAAATTTGTTAGTCTTTAATGTGCCACTGGACTCTTTGTTGTTTTTGTGGATACAGACTAACACGGCTACCCCCTGATACTTAGCAGAGATAGGAACCACTCTACAGCCTGGACTTAAGCCTCGTCCCCTGCCCAGAGATAGGTGGCTAGCACATACCCGTCTTTGGCATCTCCCATTGGATATCTAAGATGGATCCCTGCCTAGCATGCTGGCTTTTATGGATCGCCTTTGAAGGCTCATATCTCTTCCCCCTGCATTGTATGGGGAACCTAGGTGCCTAACTCATGTTTTGCGGATCACAGTGTTACTGTGAGTTTGTAGGCGCTAAAAGTTAGGCAATTCAACAATCAGTGTCATAGCACCTAAGTCCCTTTGTGGATTCCACCCTGAGTGCTTGTTGGCTTGTCTTTCCACATCCAGAGCTGGACATCAGATCATTTTCTGAGAGTGAAAATCATTACAAATGGATTTATAGTGGAAGATTCTTGTATTCAAAATGCCTTTTGCCCTTCTGGATTTCATTTTAAAAGCCGTTCAGTTACTCTTACTTAACCTATTATGTAATTAGATTGTTAATCGGCAATCTTTTTGTTGTGTGTTTGTACAGTGCCTAACAAATGGGGCACTGATCGGGCTCCCTAGGCACATGAAAAGGAGATTCACAAAAGCCAACAAGCTGAGCAGCCAATACTGTATGAGAGAGGTGTGGCTTAACTGGGCACGAGAAATGTAGGGAACTTTATTGGCAGAAACTTAAATACCTAGGGAATTTAGGCACCTACAGGGTTATGCAGCAGCTGCATGGGATTTTGGAGATCTGGATTTTGGACTTGAGAACCTAAAGTAGCAGTTAAGCACCTAAATCCCTTTGTGGAAATTTCCCTTTTACTTTGGTGGCTGAGGCATCCAACCCCAGTTCAGCTGTAACTACTTTTCAGGAGCTGATGTGATTGAGCACATATCTCCAAAAATATTATTTAATTGAAAAAATTGGTTCATGGTACCACTGTTACAAACTTTACCTGTACTAGCAGGTGTTAATCTTGTCATGCTGTAAATTTCATGTGCTGTTACTGCTTTTTTAAATCTTAAGAATTGAATTCTTTCAATAATCAGTCACTAAATATTTTGAAACTTACAGCAAATTTAAAATTTGTTGTAAAAGTTTATAATCAACCTTAAATTAGCTGGGAAGTTGCATACAAATCATAGCATTTTAATTTTACTTCTAAAAATGTGTTGGAAGATTCCTTTCAACATATTATCATTCATTCTCCCTCTCCCCCCAATAATTACAATATAGATTGGAGTCAGTTGCAGACAAACACAGACAAAAGGTAGAAGAAAGACTGTATTATTCCCATTTCATAGATGGGAAACTGGGACTCAGAGATTAAGTGAATGGTCTAAAAATCACACAGGAAATTTGTGGCAGAGCTAGGAATTAAAACCAGATCTCCTGAGTCAATCTAGTGCTTTATCCAATATCTTGTAAGAAAACAACTAATCTTTTACCTAGAATAAAAAACTGGGCTGGTCCACTACTTATTTTGCTGAGTATCAATGTTAAAGTTGGTTTTTATCAACACGAAAAAGATCTTTAAATACAGGGAACCACAACATTAAAATAAGGTGACAGTGTGACAGCATATTTTCCTTAACAGATCTGGCCAGCCACGGATAGCATATATTAACTCCATGTCAAGGAAGTGTTCAGTGATGGATGAAGAAGATGAAGCAGTGCTAAACTTAATTACAAAGTGTGAATGGGACTTGAGCAAACCTCTTGGGATAGCAGGATCAGCTAAAAAGGACCCTGAAGTAGAATTTCACAGTTTACAAAGTATGTTGATATACCTTTAAAAATTAGGTAATTAGTGAATAGTTTAAAAAGTAGATCTTCAGAGTTTAGGGGCCATATCTTCTCTGTCTTTGAATATTTTCAAATGCATCACTTTAGCATTTTTAAAGCAGTCTACTTACTTTGCTTGCATAAAATAAACAAAAGGCTAAAATTAAAGATTTTTTATGTATTGAACTATATGTAAACATTAATATTCTTTGCTTACTTTTCCATTAAAATCTTTATTATGTATCATATTTTATATGAAACGTGCTATATGGAAGAGAAATTGAGTAAAACCTCCATTATCTTGTGACACATCCCTTAGTAGAAACTTTGAAAAATACTATGAAATAAAATACTCCTTTTATAAAATAAAAATCATAACATAAGTCCAAAAGAGCTCTGCAGAGGTGCAATAGTAGTACTTTCCCCTCCATGCAAGTACTATATCCAGAAACTTATATTGGAGCCCTAAGAATTCTGGGCCATGTCACCTCCCCCTTGAGCTATTTCCACATATTGGAAAGAAAAGTGTTTTGAGGGACTTTCTTTTGCATTTGGGAATGGGGTGGGGCTGGATTGGACCCCTGTAAATGTAACAGGAAGATTGACTCCTCAAACTAGTGGATCAATCCTCCAGGATCCAGAGAGGCCCTGTGACTCTATATAACTACACTCTCTTCACATGTATATCTATTATGTTGCAACCCTATTAAACTTAGCCTGTTTTATAAAACTACTAACCTTTAATTCAGTCTCTTATTTCCCAAGGTATTCGCAATATTGAAGATAATGTTGGCATTACTATGAATAGGAAATCTGAAACCAGACCCATCAGCCTACAAATGCGGAAGCAACAGGCAAATATGCCTATGGTAAAAAAAAAAAAAAAACCCAGACAAACAAACTTGTATTGTGTTGTCTTTAACTATTTAAGCCTGTAAGCTATTATACAGATTTTGGGAGAAATACTAGATACACAAGTGCAGGCTTGTAGGAATGCCCTTTCTGTGGCTGTAAATGAAGTGATCTTAAATGTTTGAATCTAGTCTTTGTCGGGTATTTTCAGCTTAGTTCAGTTGATGGTATTGGTTCAAAAATGGGATGGCTACCACTATTGGATCAAAACTCTTGTGGCTACCACTATTTTAATCACATTCAGTCCTGCTCTGAGTAGGGTTAGGTAATACGATGATTAAAATGCTGGCAGTTAGACTATACTAACCCTCATACCAATGCTAACACCAGTAGAACTGCACCAGTGGTAGCAACAGTGGGAAATTTTAGGGCTCCCTTTGCATACATCTGCACTGTGATGAGACCCCCCCAGTACACCTGCAACTGGCCCAGTCAGCTGACTCGGTACTGAACTGCAGTGCTATAAAATTGCAATGTAGACGTTAAGGCTCGAGCGGGAGTCCAGACTCTGGGACCCTCCCCCTTTGTGGGGTCTTAGAGCCCTGCGAGCCAAAAAAAATAATCAGCTGACCCAGGTCAGCCATGCATCTTTTATTGCAGTGTAGACATACCCTTAATGTTCTGTGAGTTGGTTAGTAGAAAAAAAGTTCAAAATGGAGTTCTGCTTTTATTGTGTGGTTGGTTTGTTTTTATTAATATAGTTCTAAAAGAATGTGAGGTGCTTGACAGGCAAAATCTCTTTGGCAGAAATGGGTGGATGCCGATTAAAATCAGTCATAGAATCAACACAGTATCCATTAATACATGCAATTACTAATGTGCAGGTTGGTTTCAATCCCCATTTGGCACTGACCTGGTACGTGCCAAAATCCAAGGAATTTAAATTTTAATGCTCAGAGCCATATATAATGACCACTTTTGCCTGAATAGATTTCAGTTTACATTCACAAAAGTGTCTTTTGTGTGTAGGTGACTTTGACAGGTAATGGAAAAATATTAATCAACACAAGTAACCTAACATTACCCATGTAGCCAAAATTAAAAAGGAAGAATAAAGATATCCTTCTCCAAAATCTTGAGCAAATAGAGGGTTTTCAGTGTCTTGAAGGTAAACAGCTTTGGACTAATTTGGATCAGGAGGAGAGCGAGCTCCAAAGCTTAGGTTTCCTTCATGGAGAAGGCCCTGTCGGCAGCCCCTTCCCTTTTAAACCAAGGCTATTCTGGTTTTGGCACTTCCACTGCTTAGTAGTATTGCATGCAAAGAGGGGCTAATGCAGAATGAGGGCAGACTCAGTGGTATTTTAGAAAAGGACCATTTAAATCTACGCTCCCGAGACTTCATTTGCTACCAATTTATTCTGGATACAGTTCAAGATACTGATTTTTTGCTCAGAAGTTCATTATTGGTTTGGGCCCCGACTACTTTAGCAGCCACCTCTCTCCTTATGCTTTTGTCTGACTGTTGAGACCATCAAGTCTCCTTAAATTGACTGGCCCCAAATTTACATGAGGGGTCTCATGGCAGGGTGTTTTTCAGAGGAGACTCCTCAGTTATAGATCTTGCTCCCTTCTTTGGGAAAGAGAGAGCTTAAGGTTCTTAATCTTTGGGTCACATTGCAAAGCCCATCTGTTTACTCAGGGTTTTTTGTGAGGGAGTTGCAGCTTTTAAGTAGGAGGGTGCTTTCTGAGTCATGGAGAAAAATAGTATCTGCACATAAAGACTGAATCTGGCCCAGAATAATTTTTTTTTTTTTTAAAGGTAAGATATGAGTTGAAGTGAGAATAGAGTTTCAGAAATTACTCTTAAATTATTCCCTAGAATTTTGCACTAATGCAGGGTAAGGGCTTGTCTATATGAACATTTAGTTTGCAGCAAACGGGGGTGTGAATCTTCCCTGCCCTAGCCTGCCATGGACCAAATGTCCATGTGGACCCTGATGATCCGTATTAACAGTTTGTTAGTGTGCTTTGACGTAGTTCTCTGGACTAGCTCAAAGTGCACTAGCAAACCGTTAACACCCATCAGCAGGGTCTGCATGGACAGTTTAGTGTGTGGCAGATTCGCACCCCAAGATGCCATGAACATCTTGCTAAATATTTCACTGTTCTGGTCCAGTAATAATAAGCTGAGTACTGTTCTGTATCTATAAAATCTACTATTAGCTTCAGCATTTGTTTTCTATCTCCCTTTTGAAAGGGGGAAAAACTAGTGAGAGAAAAGGAGAACTCTAGACAAGCACTTTGGAAATGTTTTCTTGTTAATCTATCATTCACTTACATGTTCTTATAGGAAGTACAGTTAATTCAGGGAAGACATTACCTGCCAAAATTTCTACTGAATTGTAAACTCTAGGGCCCCAATACTGTAAAGATTTATGCAGGTGCTTAATTTTGAGCATGTGTGTAATCCATTTGAAATAAATTGAATTGCACAGATGCTTAAAGTACAAGACTTTATGGGATTGGGGTCTAAGTGGCGGTACACTTTACGTAAAGATGAACTAAAGTTTAGAAATTTTTCTTAATAAACTGTTCAACATACCAAACCAGTTACAATGTGTGCTCGAAAGTGCAACTATCTTTGCACTTTAAAAACAATATTATTTTAAAATACATACCTCCTTTATTTACCTGTACAGAATCCTGGATTCTGTGGTTTTCCTATAACAGCTGATTATTTCATTTTAAGAGGCAGAATAAAGCTTTCAAGGCATAAGTCTTGATTTGAAGCACTTTATCAGATTTGCAGTATAGTTTCCTGAGTGCTATGTTTTCGTACTGATTATGTATTGATATTTTTAAATCTAGGATGTTAGTTCAGAAAACAGAAAGGCATTGAAAGTTCAGGAAACTGACGAAGGTAACAGTTGTTTGTGTGTTAATCTTGTGCTGTATATTATGTCTGTGTACAAAGAACAATCTTTAGTACAACCAATGAGTAAAGATTATGTAGTTTTTAATCTCATTTGTCAATTATAGGATATTCCAATTTAATGGGGCTATTTACCATTAATTTTACTGCTATGGGAGTTTTACTGACAAATAAAGGAAAAGCCGACGGCTTCAACATGCATTGAGAGAATAATTTAATCTATTCTAGTTTTTAATCATTGACTTCATGTTTGTGTCAGATACTTTTATCAAAGATAAAATTACTCATTGTTAGCCCTGCAATAGTATTTGAAAATATTTCAGGTTCATACCTTATGCAAATAATTCTGCATCCTGTGTATTGCTATTATGTGGAGATCTACAGGAGACTCATTGCAATGTTAAATTAGAAATTTACAAAGCTATACACACCCAGTTTCCCGAATAAAGATTCAAAACTTGGATTAATTGCAGTGCAAAAATAAATAGCCATTACTTTACCATCTTTTAAAAAAGTTTATTCTGATAGAGGATCACCGAGTATTCTATGTTACAAATTCCAAGATGTGTGTTTATTATGTTACTTCCTACCATCTAATTTAAGGAGATTAAATAAATATTTAAAACATAATATAATTTGTTTCTAGAGTACAGAAGTTTGCCTGATTGTTCACCAACTCTGCCTGTTGTACATAATACCATTAAGCAAGGGAATGAGAAAAGGAAAAATAGCACCAAAGTTACATTTTCAGACAATAAGAGTCAAGATCTTCCTAAGAGAGATCCTAATCTGAAATTTCAAGATGAGGCTGAATCTTATAAAAAAATTACAACACATGCCAATTTCACACCCCATCCAGGTAACCAATGCAGAAGTTTTGTGCTTTTTCTTGAGTTGTTCAGATAACCTCTATAATGCAAACTTTCATTGTCCGCTGTGTGTTTATATTGAAGTGTCTGGTTACAGCAGTTCTGCTATCTCATTTGTGGTTTTCTGAGTGTATTTCTAATCTTTTTAGTCAGACCTCTGTTAACTCCAAATGAAAAGACAAACAAACCCCAAACTGTCTACAAATCCAATTCATTTCCGTGTGTTCTGTATTTGTTAGTCAAAGTCAGATTATAAACAACTTTTTGAAATTCTAGTCAAGATGTGACTTGCGTACATTTTTATTTACTCACAGGTTGGTGAAAGACGAGCGTGTCTCCCGCACCTCACATCCAGTGGCATATAGGAATCATAATGGAACTGCAAGGGCCCCAGAGAGAATTTTCCCTGGTGCAGGACCAGCATGGGACCAACGTACATGGCTCCGTGCTGCCCCTCCCAACCTTACAGCGCCCGGCATAGGGGCATGGCAGAAGGGAGATAGGCCATAGCATTTGGAGCAACATGACTAGGGGTTGCTCTTTAACCCAAAATAGCTGGAGAGGTTGCCATAAATTAGCAAACCCCTTGGAAACCATCTGACTTACACTAGGGGCTGTAATCTCCCTTAGAACAGGTACAATCTGGTAGACGCAAAGATGCCTGGTGGGGTGCCATCTGTGCTGAGCTTCCTGAGACATACACCACAGAATCTAGCCCAATTGCTTATTTCAGTTATTTGGGGGAGCCTCTGACTAACTCTTCCTCTCCCCCTCTTTTCTAGAGAAAACAGAGTTAGCGCTCGGTGAAAAATCATAGTAGAGACAAAGCATCGGTAGCGTTTACCTCAACGTAGCTAGTAGAGGTCAAACCTGTGGGGGCTGCGAAGTAAAGAGTAGAGCAGAGTCAATAACTGATTTTTCAGTTTAGTGACTGAAATTAAAACAAGGTTTGTTTGAGGTCAAAGTGAAATATTTTGTTACTTTTAAAATTTATTTAAACTAGTCTAGCAAAATATCAAAATGAAACTTTGTTTCGAAAAGTTGAAATGTCTCATTTAAAAAACATTGATATGAACAATTTTCTTTTGAATTTTTCTCATTTATTCGGCTGAAGCTATTTGCTGAAATCAACCCAAATTTGTAAATAGATTGAATTGACCTAAAAATGCATTTTTTGGCAAATAAGGTATTGGACTGAAAAATTTCACTTGGCTCTAGTAGAAAAGTACCAGTGTATTGTCTCCACTATATGGACAGGCATCTCAAGAGAAAAAGTAAATAAAACCCCCACACTTTTTTTTTCTTGTGCAGTGAAGACATAGTCTTAAATGGGTTCTAGGAGGACTGTGCAGCAGCCACAGTCCCCAGAAGGAATTTTGGTTGAAATCTTCTTGGAAGGTCTCAGGTTTAATATCTGGTCCATGTCAATGGCCCCACCTAGTGGATTTTTCTAATATTGCTATATAATGTTTGCCATTTGACAAGGATTGTTTAATAAATGAACTCTCCACTCATTTCCTGAAGTATGTACCTATATTCTAGACTATAGTAATGAAATACTTTTGTTCAACTAATGTCTTTCAATTTAAGCACAAAGGGCTGTTGTTGGCCACATTATAATCAGCTCTCACTTAAAGAGCACTGGTGCCAAATATTAGTTGGTTTAACTTACTCAGTCTTCATTGATTCCATAGCATATTAGGTTAGCATGAACATCAGTACTTTAAAAGTTCTAAATGATATTGTCATGAAATGACATTTGTACTAAGCCCAAGTAGTGACTCTGTGGTTAAAAATTTTTGTGCAGCTTCCCTTATAAATTTAATTTTGATATTCGATCTTCTATGTAGCTTATCATGCTTACGCTTAGGACAGAGGTGTTTTTTTGTTTCTTTTTTAATTCAGTAAATTTAAATTTGGGCTTCAATCTTAACCTGCCTCTAGTTTTTTAAACAAACATTTTATTGTAACTACTACAATAATATCTCTACATAATGCTTACCTTTTGGTTTCAATAACATAATTCTAAGACAGAGTGGCACTGTACATAATATTGAATGACTAGTAGACTGGAGGTAAATCTGTTATTCATTTTGAAATAATTTATATAATATATACTTAGATGTCACTCAATGAAAAACATGCTTATTTCAAAGCTGAAAAAAGTTAAAATTTCCTGACCTATCCTAGTAATAAACCTGTTCTCTGGACCAATTAACTTTATAATCTCTTTACCAGTGTTCAATAAAAAAATAGTTCAACCCTTGTTTAAAAATGGAATATTAATGTTTTGTTAATTTTGACTTTTGATACTAATTTAAAAGAACAAGGTCATTCTGGTTAAGTGACTCTGTATTTTTTCTTTTGGAGACTCTCAAGAAATTTCTTCTCCAGTCCTCTCCTCTCCAAAGATGCATACACAGGCTCAGAAGATTTTTAATACATTATCAGGATCTAGATTACTTTGCAATAGAACATCACGTAATGGAGGAAACCAACCAGTTCAGAACCAAACTTACTCTGCAGCTTTGCAGAAAAATAATGGACAACCTAATGTTAGTGTGAATGTGTCTAAACAAGAAACAATGCAAGAGAGTGGCAGAAACCATCCTCCTTCCATTCAGGGACCTGGACCTGAAGAGCAAAGGCCAAATAGTAAAACTACAGATGTCAGAGAGGTAAACGCTAGAATAGAAGAGTTGGTGATTTCTTTAAAGTGTTTAGTTTCATTATTTATTATTAGATTGAACTATTAAAATGGACAGTTACTAAAGACAAAACAAAATAGTGTTTAGTTTTTCCTCAACCAATACCAGTTTGTTGTCGTCAGTGCACTGTCTTTATTTTGCCATGAATGAGTGCCCATAACATCCACAGCCATTATTATAAAATAGTAATTTAGCTTGCTCATTATCTGATCTGACACTGCAGAATGCTAACATGGAGGAACATGGTTTAGGAGTGACTATTAGTCTCACTGATGCAGTAAAAGACTGAGGATTGTCAAGATGATATACTGACAGTATATGGCAAGGCCCTGTGTGCTTTGTTGTATACTGGACCTAACCTTTGCAGCAAGGCCTCCTGACTTGTGTGGCATAGCAGTGCAGAATTCTGTGTTGCCCTGGAATTTCTGCAGCAGCTTCAAGTTAGTTAATAGATACTGTTAGATCATCCTCTCCAGCTCCCTAAAAATGCAGGATTGTTTTGTTCCTTACAGTAAATAGAAATTGCAGTAAATAGAAATTGTGATAAAGTTGTGGGAGTTGGCAAGAGTCCTTTTAAAAAAAAAAAATATTAAAGCAAATACCCCATGCTTATTTACAATTTGGCTTTGTAGTTCACATCTCAGGGAGATGAATTCCTGTCTTTGCTCTTGCTATTCTTTGGCTGGAGAAAGTTTTATTCTGTAGTGGCTGCAACTTCACAAACAGAGACATACTTTTTAAAAATGAAAAATTACAATGTACTGAATATTGCAGTAGTCAGTAAACACTGCAAAAAGACCCTGTTCTTGCGGAATTCATTTTTATATGTATCCGCTCTCCCTGATGTTATGGTTGTCTGAGTGAAGATTTGTCCATGTATGTTTAGTAAAAGCTACTATCTCCCTCCTGAAATTGTCCTAGAGCAGACTGAGGTAACTGGGCACTGGACCCTTGGCTAAGTTGAGAGGGACTTAGTGTCAGATGGAGCTTCACTAAGCTCTGCTGAAATTTAGTAGATGCTGATCTGAAAGCTCAAAAAAAACCAACTTTCAATCACTTACAACTTTTTACTTTCCCACTGCCCAAACCAAGCAGTACTGTGTGTGTATGGTGTTTCAAATTCCATTTGTTTTTGCTGTAACCCTATTAAAAAATGTTTGATTACAGTAGTTGTCCTGGAGAAAACACATTTTCTCCCTCTATGTGTATATAGTACACAAGAAAAACTACATTAAAAACATTAAGCTTGCAAATTCAAATACTCAAAACGTTAGAATTAATGTTGCCTGGCCCCTTCCATGTATAGGTTATAAATAATACACAGTCTTTAATTATGTGATTAAATGCTGTTTCCCCCCCCCACACACACACAGATCCCTTGCCTCATTCACTGCAAGGGAGCTTGCTCTGGGGATGAATCAGGATTGTGTAGTGAAGGAGGCTGTTGTCTGTAGCACTCCTGCCTCATTTGTTGCAGAAGTTGGAGGGCGTGTAGTGAATGAGGCAGGGGATTGCAGGAAGGGAAAGGATGGTCTCGTGGTTAAGGCAGTTGAATTCTGCCCTTGGTATTGGATTCTGTCCCTGCCTATGCCTCAGAGTTCCTGTTCAGTGTTAGGCAAGTGACTAATCAAGTGATAGGGATGGTGCATGGCAGTCTGGTCAGCACTAGGAACTGAGAGAGGCTCAAGCATGCTCAGTGAAGATGAAATTTTTGGAGATTATGGTAACAGAAGTCTAGGAAGCCTCTACTGAGCATGTGCAGACTTGCATTCCCCCCTCCCCTCCCCTCCAAAGTCTTATAAATTGGCCAGATTTGGGCAAATTTAAACAAGGGGCAAACAATGGATTCCTGACACAAAGGCCACATCCTTGTCAAATTTCAGGTCACCATTGCAAAGCATGGGGATGCCAGAGCTGTTCAGAGAAAAGATCGTCAGAAGTTATTAACATGGGCAAAATGTATTTTTTTTAAGCTGCGTTTTTGGAAATGACCTAACTATTTTGGCTGCAATTCCCCCCCTCCACCCACCCACCCCCCAAAAAAAACCAGGCAAAAAACACCCAGCATATAAAATTTCAATTGAAATGGTTAAAGTTTGGCAAAGTTATAAGCAACTGAAAACAGTGTCTTATAGTGGGAAGTGTCAGGCAACCTTAATAGGCAGTACTACCAGCCCTGCATGTAATGATATTTTACCCTCCCATAAATCAAAAATGTTGACAACATTGTGGTCAGAATTTTTCCTAGACAGTTCACCTTCAGGCAGAAACCAAGCATAGGTATTTTCAGACCAAAAGTTTTCAGAAATAAAAGTGTGAGAAAACTGGGAACTATGAAGGAAACTGCATCTTTAAAATTAGCTGTTACTATAAGGCCACCACCATAATATTAGTATCAGAGGGGTAGCCGTGTTAGTCTGGATCTGTAAAAAGCGACAGAGTCCTGTGGCACCTTATAGACTAACAGACGTACTGGAGCATAAGCTTTCATGGGTGAATACCCACTTCATCAGATGCATAATATTGGTGTTATTTTCTAGGTTTTTTTTTAATAACAAACACAAATTTTGGGCCAAAACTTCCTGACTGTCCCTTTAAATTCCTCTCTTTGTTGCATGTCACATTTCTGCACTTAAAAGGTTATATGGACCAAATTGAAAACGTTTGCAGTTCTAGTGCATGAAAGATATTTTTTTTTTTTAATTCAGGTGTCTGAAACGCATCAAGTAGCAACTCAGTCAGCTAATAAACATCTGTATGAAGCAACACCTATGGAACATCTTCTGGACTTAGTGGACAAATATTGGAATGGTTATAAATCACTCCACTGCAATGAGAAATTTCTTTGTAAGTAAGAAAAAGATATTTTAACAGAGATTAGTGAACAACCTAAGATTTATATAGAATGTATAGAAAAATCATTATTTATTGGGGCTTGCTTGGAAACACAGGAGCTTCGTGTATTAACAGATTAGTGTGTTTTCAGGTTTTGTGAGTTTGCGATATAATTCCATCTTGACTAGTGTAATTTAAATGATAGATTTTAGCCTCTGTCTATGGCATGATAATCAGTAATCAGATTTCCAGCACCTAATCCGATAATAATAATCCATTCAACACATTATGGACTGAAGACCGACATAAGCAATTCCACATCCGTGCATAAGGTGGCTTTTATTTTACTTATTCATTGGACATGAAAACCAGAAGTGAATAAAAATACAGTGTTAGAACGGTGGTCTCAGGCCAAACAGAAGTAAGATGTTGTACCACTGTTAGACCAACTAGCTTTGATCTTAATTTAGGCCTATATTACAACCCAGCAGCGCACTGGTGTAAGAGGGCAGGTGGTATCTCTTTGTTTTTCTGCATCAGATACTCACATAATGGGGAACAGCACAGAAAGGGAAGCATGCTCTTCAGAACCACTATGTCCCCTGCTTTGTGCAAATGGATGGGAGAGGGAAGAGTAGGAGGAAGGCTTGTCTTCCTCACTCTGCCACATCCAGGCTAGCATAGCTGTGCTGGCATGTCAAGGAATATATGATGAGCTGGATATAAACCTGGCCCAGTAGTGAAACTCCTTCAGCGAATTACCCTCTTTCCTGGGCTGTTGTACTGGCCCCTTATTCTGGGGCCACAATTGAGCCTTTAGCATTTGTATTACCCATAAGGGATAGCATTGTCTTTCTGGCTCAATCCTCCCAACCCCTTTGCAGAATTTAGATTTGCCAAGATTGGACTCCTAGACCAAACTCCAGGTATTTGTGATGTAGATTTTCTCTTAAAATTTTATGTACAATTTTGAACAAAGTAAGTAGCTTTTAGAAAAGTGGATTCAAACATGTATACTTTTTTGTGGCTATTTCTGGGGTGCACGTGGCTGCCAGCCCAACTAGTTTCTCTTTAGGTTTTTTTGTCGTCCCCCCCCGCCCACTTTTGCTACAATCACCTATTAAAAAGGAAATGAATTCATACATTTTATTTTACCCCCACCTTAGGTACAGTACTGCTGTAATGGATCTACTACTATCTGTATTGCTAAGGTGTCTAAGTTATGTAACTTCACCTTTGCAGATAGAGGTCTATAAAATCATGAATAGTGTGAAGAATGTGCATAAGGAAGTGTTATTTACCCCTTCACATAAACACAATAACTGGGGGAGGGGGGCATGTCACCCAATGAAATTAATAGGAGGCATGTTTATAAACAAACCGAAGTACTGCTTCACACAACACAGTCAACCTGTGGAACTTGTTGCAGGGGATGTTGTGAAGGTCTGAATCATCTGGCATTGGCCACTGTCAGAAGGCTGTATACTGGGCTAGATGGACCATTAATTTGACCCAATGTGGCCATTCTTCTATAAGTAGAATGAACAATATTAAATAGGAAAGGAGTGATGCAACTCAGATATTTACAGATCAAAACTTCTGTGTTCTGTCAAATATCAGAATTTCCATGTGGGTTAGAAGTCACTTAGATCCTGATGGGTGCAGATGAAAGTTATGAGAATGTATAATTAAGCAACAGGCAGGGCTACTGAGCATGGTGTTTTTTCTAAAAAATTCATTTTGTGTATGCGACAGAATGTGTCCATGTCCACACCCTACACATTGTTGTAATACCGTCTTTCCCCGAAAGTAAGACATCCCCCGAAAATAAGACCTACTTCCAGTTTTGCCTCTCGCTGTAATATAAGGCATCCCCCCGAAAATAAGACCTCCCCGATAATAAGGCCACCCCGGAATATAAGGCCCCGAAGCTCCAGGAAAAATAAGACCTCCCCTGAAAATAAGACCTAGCGCATCTTTGGGAGCAAAAATTAATATAAGACACTGTCTTATTTTCAGGGAAACAGGGTAATCTTATGTACAATGTATGCCTTGTGGGGTATCATTTGAAAACTCATAATTTGCGGGGCATTATTGTCCCGATAAAATGCGTGTGGCAACATTGCATGTGAAGTTACAAGATTTCACTGTATGTTATTAACACATGTTCCAAACTGAGATTGACAAACAGCTCTCTCTCAAACAAAGGAATGTATGCTCTACTTAATTTGCATTTAAGCAGTAATCAGAGTCATCAAGCAGGAAGGGTAACAAAGGGTGCTTAAACAGGCTAGGAAAAGCAGCAGGGAATATCCTTCTCTGTAGACTCTATCTCCTGAATCTCAGCTGGAAGTGTTTTTCAAGAGGGAGACTATAAAAAGGAGGGACAAACACCCTAAGAGGATCTCTCTCCCCCTCCACCCCTCCACTATTGTATTCATGGCACCAGAAGTGACAAAGGAAGCATTTGCTGGACTAGAGAAGGGATCCTGACCTAAGACATTAAGCCAGTAAGACTGCTGAAAGCATATGGTGAGAAACTTTGCTTGAACCTGATATAGATTAAGTTAAGTACCAGCAGTGTGTTAACTTTATTTTCTTGTAACCTTTTTCTGACTTTTGTGCCCCATTACTTGTACTCACTTAGTCTCTTTATAGTTAAACTTGTTTTATTGTTTGATCTAATCCAGTGTGTTTAAATGGAAGTGTCTGGGAAACTTCATTTGGGGTGGCAAGTTACGTGCATATTATTTCTATTAAAGCAATAACAGACTTTATATAAACTTGTAGGGTCAGGAGAGGGCTGGGGAGTACAGGACATATATTTCTGGGGGGAAATCTAAGACTGGGTGTGTGTTGGGGTCACCTGCAGTATAACCAAGGCTGGTAAGAGCCAAGGTGTGCAGGTTGGCTGCAGCACGCAGACAGACATAGCTGGGAGTGACTTGCATGCTGGAGGCTACAGCAGCAAAGCATTGCAGAGGGCACCGTAGGTTAGAGGTCAGGGATGACACAGCTATCCATTAGTCTGGACTGTAGCCTGATATGTCACAGTATAGTAAACTGAAGGGAGTAGGTGCTGCAGGCTATTTGGTTTGTGAACGCTCTTTATCATATACCACGAGGAATGGAGCTGCTGCCTGTGCTGGTTACAGTTTTTTCTTGGAACCCTCAATACATTCCTGTGGAAGTGCCCTGCCCTCAAGCCTTATGTCTGTCTTCAAGCCTGCCCTTGTATGGCTATCACTTTCTCCTAAGTGCAGTTCTTGCACACACTTGAATGAGACACTGCTGCTGGTTGGCAATGGGAGTAACTGAAAATCCTAAAAATTACCCATTAAACGTGTAATTTGCATTGGCTGGATTTTGAGTACTTGCATGATTTATGACATCATCCAGTTTTGTTATTACCTTTTCATTGCAGAAATGTAGCAGTAGGATGTGTTATCAAAAGCAATTTTCTTCAGTCCAGTTACACTTTACTGAGCCAAATTCTGCAATAAATTACTGTAGCGTAATTTCAGGTGAACTCCATTGAAGTCAATAGAAATCATTGATTAGATTTTGTACCATTATCACCAACTGCAGACATTGTTTGAGACCCTTGCCTAATCTCTGTTCTGTTTTTAATTCACAGCTCAGGCAGGACCTGTTTTGTCTGCAATGCAGAAATCTGCACCTGCGGATCAACAAAAAGATTCTGCAACAATGTGTCAAGAGGTGAATAATCTGCTCGTAGAGAAAAAGACTTTACAAAGTCATTTGTCTAAACAAGATCAGCAATACAACATAAAGATTAACAGTCTGATGTCAGAACTGAGCAACTCTCAAAAAGACATGGTGATTATGGCACTTCTATTTTCTTGTAATGATTCTGTGGTATGGATGAAATTGAATGCACGTGTGGTAAAAGTTAAGTGTTTAATCATATCTGAGTTTCTAATTCAAACTGGAAAGATCTTGTTAGTGGGTATAGTTAATACACTAGCTTTCAATTGTGGCTATCAGAGTTCAAATTGATTTTGATCATTGGAATATGTGAAAAGTCTGAATCTCTCTGGACTACAGAGACCTAGTTTGTCAGTCATCACTAAGAGTATGTCTACACTGGCAGAGTTACAGCACCGGGAGTTACAGCGCCGCTCAGAGAGCACTGAAGGGAAACCGCTGTTGTGTGTTCAAACTATCAGCTGCCTGCACAGTAGCGTGTTCACACTTGCAGCGATATTTGGAGCGGTGCACTCTGGGCAGCTATCCCACAGAGCATCTCTTCCTCTTCTGCTGCTAAGAGTTGTGGGAAGACGGAGGCGGTCACGTGGCATCCTAGGTCCTATCCCCTGGCCCCGTGATGCATTGCTTCGCATCCCAGCAATCTCTGTGCTTGCATCCTCATTTGGCACCATCTTTCAACGGTTTGTGCACTGCGGGCTCTGCCTCTTTGGTCTGCAGGAACGGATCCCGAAGTGTTGACCAGTATATGCTGCTCGCTCTGACCAACACGTCATGAGTGGCAGTGGAGTTTTCCTTAAACTACAAAGGCCAGAGGAGTGCGACATGGATCTCGCCACACATACTAGCTATGACATGAGATTCCTTGTGGCATTCATGGAGGTGCTGACCACAGTGGAACGCGGCTTTTGGGCTCGGGAAACAAGCACTGAGTGGTTGGATCGCATCACCACACACGTCTTGGATGATGAGCAGTGGCTGCAGAACTTTCGAATGAGAAAAGCCACATTCATGGGACTGTGATGAGCTTGCCCCAGCCCTCCGGCGCAAGGACATGAGAATGAGAGCTGCCTGCTGTTGGAGAAGCATGTGGCGATTGCACTGTGGAAGCTGGCTACTCCAGACTGCTACTGATCGGTCGCTAATCAACTCGGAGTGGGAAAGTCAACCATTGGAGTCGTGTTGAGGGAAGTGTGCAGGGCCATTAATCGCATCCTGCTCCAAAAGATCATGACTCTGGGAAACATGCGTGACATTGTGGATGGCTTTGCACAAATGAGCTTCCCCAACTGCGGAGGGGCGATAGATGGCACGCACATTCCAATTCTGGCACCAGACCACCTAGCCACTGAATACGTTAATCAGAAGAAGCATTTCTCAATTGTTTTCCAGGTGCTTGTAAATCACTGTGGGTGTTTCGTAGACATTAACGCAGGCTGGTCCGGAAAGGTGCATGACGCACGCATCTTTTGGAACACTGGCCTGTTCAGGAAGCTGCAAGCAGGGACTTTCTTCCCGGACCAGAATATCACAGTAGGAGAAGTCGAAATGCCCGCTGTGATCCTGGGAGACCCCGCCTACCCCTTAATGCCGTGGCTTATGAAGCCACACATGTGGCACCTTGACAACAGCAAGGGGCGGTTCAACAACAGGCTGAGCAAGTGCCGAATGACTGTTGAGTGTGCTTTTAGTCGTTTAAAGATCTGCTGGTGCTGCCTATATGGGAAGTGCAATGGAGAGGCAAGTGAGTCCACAAATACTTCAAAATATTTGTAAACTGCATACCAAAGCCCGTGCTTGGGTGTGTAACCTGAACTCTTTTGGAAATCTAGGTTTAATTACACTTACCTTCTGATCAAACTCCCAGTAGCATCCTATCATATCAAACGGTCAGACAATTCAGAGGAAAGATTCAGATGATCTTCTCTTTGCTCATTAGCATGCACTGTGTAAACAGCTTGTATCAACTTTTTTCCTCTTCAAGTGAAATACTTTGATGCCAAGACTAAATAGTTACTAAATTTAAAAACAACTTCTAGTTCCCTTTATATTTATGAAATATATTGTGTGTGTTTTAGAGGGATTGAACCACTTTCCTCCCCCCAATTATTAATACTATGATAGGCTTTCATCCTATTAAATTGAGGATTTAACAGGGATCATGCCTAATCTTTCCAATTTTGCCTAGATAATGTTACTTTGATGTTTGTGGCATTTCTTGTATGTCCATATGCTTAATACTTGCAGTACTTCCTATACTAAAGAAGGTATGGCAATTGACACATTTTTAAGCTTGACCACTGTGTATATACACACTGGGCAGCTTTTTCATAGAATCTAGAAGAGACTTATTTTCTTTCAGCCAATTTAACAGTGCCCATACTCTTATTATTAATTCAGTTTATTTTAAGTATCAAATGCTTTACTAAAATCCAAATATCTGTCTTTTTCATCCCTTTAATTTTGTAATTCCATCAAAAAAGCATTCAGGTTTGTCTGAATTTGTTCTTTTTGTGAATCCATGTGGATTATTCCTGGTTGTTCCATTATCCTCGTAAAACAATGGTTCTGAATTTTGGGCTCATGATCCAGAAGTAGGTTGCCAACCCTTCCCCTTCCCCCACCCTCCCCACATGACAAGAGTTGTTTTCTATATAATCTAAACTCGATATTAAAATATTTATTGCTTGGTTTTAAAATTAGCTGCCGGAATGTAAATGGTTGCAGTAATAAGGTTTGAGTGTACAGTTTTCAGGACTAGGCAATTTTCAAAGTTCTCAATGTGCATAATTTGTACCTTGATATATTTTAAAGTGTGCCATTTGTCACCTTTGTTTTCTGAAGGTAAAGATCTGCTTTGGCTCAGTATGGCACAATGAATTTTAAATTAAGTTCTTATTTATTATTGCACATAGATTTGCTTTAGTTTGGGTTTTTTGGGGAGATTTGGTGGGGTTTGGAGGTTGGGTTTTTTTTTGTTTTTTTTTTTGTTTTTTTGGCTAAAAGCACAATGAATTCTGGAATATAGGGGTAATGGAAGAAACATGGGGTGACTTTGGGGGTCTCAGAAGGAAAAAGGGGTGTTGCTTAAGGCGTTATAGGTGGAGGAAGATTGAGATCTAAGACCCAAATCCTGCCTTCCAGCATGCAGCCTGAATGTTGGTCCTAGCTTTGACAGAAGGAACACTCACCTGTTCAGCAAAGTGGCTTTGCAACTCCTCTGTGGCCATTATTGCATTAGATATCACAGTCATAACTTACTCTTTCCACATTCAAGAGGAATGGGAAATCCATGTAGTAACATATCTTCTGGTCCCTTCCATGGTTAGTCCATCACCTGCTCCATGCATAGTGACAGAACATTTACCTTTGACCCCAGAGGATTTTTCTGACTGGGTGAGGCTTTTGGTATCAAGTGAGGTCTCCATTTAATGGAATACACTTCCCATGTTCTGAACAAGATCCAGTGTAGATATCTAGTCTTATCAGGTGATGTGTACACCTAAGCCATTCTGTCCTAGGCCTCTCTGGGTATGTCTACACTACAATTAGACACCCTCAGCTGACTCGGACTTGCAGGGCTTGGGTTGTGGGGCTGTTTAACTGCAGTGTAGATTTCCAGGCTAGCGCCCAGCCTCCAGTCTGAACCCAGAAGTCTACTGCAATTAAAACAGCCCCTTAGCTCCAGTCCCGTGAGTCCATGTCAGCTGCCAGGGGCCAGCTGCAGGTTTTTAATTGCAGTGTAGACATACCCTCAGACAGTTCCCACCTCATTGGTACCTCCTTGTGACACTACTCATCCTGTCGTGTGGATCTCTGACAGTCAGTTGCCACCTCTCACAGGATCTGCTGCAGTGGTGCTTTAGCCCTCTGGCTAAGGCACTCAAGTCCTAAGAGTTAAGAACTCAAAACAGGGTCATCTGAGAGTCTTCAGCAGGACTCTGTCCTTCTATTCAGGGATTGTCTTCAAACAGCCACTCCTTTTGATCAGTTTCCCTGGGCCCAGTCATCCCATTTGGTGGGAGACTTGTCCAGCCATCATGAGGTCCTGTGCTCCAAGGTGCTTGCATCCCCTCCCAGCTTGGAAAATGGAGTGGGGAGAGTGCTTATAAAATCTGCAGATGGCCCCAAGCTGGGAGGGGTTGCATGCGCTTTGAAGAACAGGATTAGAATTCTAAGTGACCCTGATAAATCGGAGAATTTGTCTGAAAACAAAGATGAAATTCAATAAAGACAAGTGCAAAGTACTACCCTTAAGAAGGGGCGGGGGGAATCAAATACAAAATCAGATTACTGGTTAGGCAGTGGAACTGCAGAAGAGGACCTAGGGGGTCATAGTGCATCTCAAATATGAGCAGTTGCAGCGATGCAGTTGCAGAAAATGCTAATATTACTCAGGGGTGTATCAACAGTAGTGTTGTAAGTAAGACACTGGAGATAATAGTCCCATTCTACTTGGCCCTGGTGAGACCCAGCTGTGTCCAGTTTTGGACACCACGCTTTAAGAAAGATGTGGACAATTGGAGCGAGTCCAGAGGAGAGTAACTAAAATGAAATGTTTAGAAGAGCTGACCTCTGAGGAAAGGTTAAACTTTATCTTTAGTCTTGATAAAAGAAGACTGAGGGGAAACCTGGTAAGTCTTGAGACAAGCTGAGGTGTTACAAGAGAGGACAGTGATCAATTGCTCTCAGTGCCCACTGAAGGTAGGGCAAGTAGTAGTGGGCTTAATCTGCAGCAAGAGAGATTTAGTTTAAATATCAGGAAAAAAAACCTTCCTAAACTATAAGGACAGGTAAGTACTGGAATAGGCTTCCAAGGAAAGTTTTGGAATTCCTGTCATTGGAGATTTTTAAGACCAGGTTATTCAGACATATCAGGGATGGTCTGACTCTAGGTATACTTGATCCTGCCTCAGCATGAGGTGGCGGGGCGGGGCTGGATTAGATGACCTGTCAAGGTCCCTTCCAGCCCTACATTTTTATGGTTCTGTCTCTCAGACTCTTGGTTGTAACTGGGCTTCTTTCATAGAGAAGCAGAGCTCTGTTCCCCTTCCTGGTCAGCCAGGAACAGAGCTAGAATTTGATTTAACTCCACTCCACACCTGACATCTACTGCAGGTGTAGCTGGATGGGGCTAAATGGGTCCACAGACCCTCATTAATCTACTTGCCAGTGTGTCCCATCACAGCCTCCTATATGATCTGTATCCAACCAGGATTATTCTGTCAAGACTTCACTTGGCACTGTAGGTCAGTCCAGGATACTACCTTCCTTCCCTACTTGTGAGTCTTCCCTTTCCTGTGCCATCCTGTACCTTCATCCTCAGTGCCTGAGAGCAAAATGAAAGAACACAAGCAATTCTCTGCTATGGAGTTTATGGCCAAGAAGCCAGATTAATTATACCATGTGAGTGAATAGCACTATGGGATGGTTGTTTTTGGGGGGTTTTTTTGGACTTAATCCAGTCCTTGATCTTCAGCAGCGTCAGCTGTTGCTGAGCAATCCAAAACAACTCCATCTGACAAGGAATCTAGGAAGATGGATAAGTTTGGCAAAAAGTTGTCTCTTCTGCTTGGCTGTGAGACTGCCATTTCAAGGCAGTAATGGCCAGTTACAATTACTCTGTGAAATAAATTCACATCACAGCACTGTGAGCTGTGGACCCAAGAAGAAAGTAGTTACCATTGTGACTATATGGACTCTCACCATCTGGAAAATCCCTCTTGCTGTAGACAGTCAGCAGCTCAGTTACCATAAAGGCTGTGAATCTAGATCCCTGTCGATATCATTCCCCTGGGAATCCATCCAGGGGAATTCCAGGCTTTCCCAAGTTCTGGACTATTGTGATTCAATGACTGCTGTAATGTTTGTTTTCCATGGAACCAAGTTACAGAAAACAAAATAAATCAGGAATACCAGGTCTTGCCTTTTTCATTTTCAGTGGTGATTGCTTTATGATTTACTGTGTTACAAAATCATGTTTAGACTTTCAAAGAATAATTTACTAGGAAAATGTTCAGTTGTTATCAGTTTCCTTTTTAAGGTTTGTTCAGTTTTTCTTAATTTTTTAAATGTCACTAGGATATCTTGAAGCAACGTTTAGACCAGTTGTTGGAAGAGAACACTAACTTAAAAGCTCATCTGTTAAATGTGGAACAGAATGTGAAAAATGCAGACCGTTCTAGTTCATTACATTTGCAACTTACTGGTGAGTTTTTAAAAACACTTGTTTTAATAACTGTTGTGTCAAAGGGAAACCCATATCTGTGTTCTGTCTTTAGGTTTAATTTGTATATTACGGCCAGATCATGATACCTTTACTCACACCAAGTAGTACCTCATTCCACAAGTACTTCCATGGCAATTATTATTTGTATTACCTTAATGCCTAGGGCCCTACATATAGACCAAGACCCCATTATGATAGGAGTAGTACAGCAAACAAAAAGACAGTCTCTGCCCCAAAGGTCTTACAAACTAAATAGGAGACAATAGATGAATATAGACAGGAGTACAAGGAAACAATGAGACAACCTAGGTCAGCATAATAGGCATTGGTCTGTGCACACCAGCAGCCTACCTGTTGTCAAGTTTTTTGTAGGCATCACAGCAAAGGGGGGATTTGAAGGTAGCTAATTAGGTAGCTTTGTGCATGTTTACAGTGAGTGCCTCCCAAGCATGTGGGGCAGTGTGGTAAAAGACACAAAGGTGCTTGTTTGAAAATTTAACAAATGGGCAGTGGAGACTGGCATCATGGGCTGATCGGAGGCAAGCATGAACAGATTGACAACGAACAATAGGTAACATGGTAGTTGATTTGTGAAGGGCCTTGAAAGTGAACACAAGCAGCTTATGTTTGATGTGACAGAGAAGGGGAAGCCAGTGGAGAGATTCAAAGAGAAGGGCAACAGCAGAGCGGAGGCTGTAGCTCACTGTTTTAAAGATATAATCAACAATTTCTCAGCCAAACCACATTTACAGTGGACAAATTTTCTCTTAATGCTTACTTATTTAGTGTGTGTTTGCACATCCAGATTCTAAATTTGCTTAGACCAACCAGAATAGAATAAGGACACATAAGTATGGGTTAAAGTCCACTGACTGCAACCTTATTAATAAGTCTATTGGCGTTAAGATGTGGATCTTACTATTAACCTGGTGACATGATACCCTCTGGTGGCCCTATCAATAAAGTTCCAGTATGCCAAAACAAAAGATGCACTTCATCCACTAACAAACTCCACTCCCCCTCCCTCCCCCCTCCTCATGAGTAAGTATCAGGGCAACAATGAGGCATGCCATGTAACAAGGCCTGACATGCTAGTGACATCAGTCTAGTGTCAACACATTGAAGTGCCCAGAATCTGGGATAAGGGATAAAGAACACCAGTTATACAGGGATTACCATTTATGCTTTCTATGACCATTTCTTCCCACTAGTCCCTGGGAAGCCAAGGAACCCATCCAATCAGGTATGAATGTACTAATAACCGGAGGTCTACACTTAATATACTGCAGCAGTCCTTCAGTGAAGATGCTAATACGCCGATGGGGGAGCTTCTCCTGTTGATGGAATTAATCCACCTCCACAAGAGGTGGTAGCTATGTCCACGGGAGAGGCCCTCCCATCAACATAGTGCTATCTACACTGGTGTTAGGTCGGAGGTTAATGATCTGGAGGATGGCGTGGACTGTACCCTCAGCAGGTTTGCAGATTACACTAAACTGAGAGGAGTGGTAGATACGCTGGAGGGGAGAGATAAGAGGATTGGACCAAAAGAAATCTGATGAGGTTCAACAAGGACAAGTGCAGAGTCCTGCACTTAGGACGGAAGAATCCCATGCACTGCTACAGTCTAGGGACCGAATGGCTAGGCAGCAGTTCTGCAGAAAAGGACCTAGGGGTTACAGTGGACGAGAAGCTGGATATGAGTTGACAGTGTGCCCTTGTTGCCAAGAAGGCTAACGGCATTTTGGGCTGTATAAGTAGGGGCATTGCCAGTAGATCGAGGGACGTGATCATTCCCCTCTATTCGACATTGGTGAGTCCTCATCTGGAGTATTGTGTCCAGTTTTGGGCCCCCCACTACAAGAAGGATGTGGAAAAATTGGAAAGAGTCCAGCAGAGGGCAACAAAAATGATTAGGGGGCTGGAGCACATGATTTATGAGGAGAGGCTGAGGGAACTGGGATTATTTAGTCTGCAGAAGAGAAGAACGAGGCGGGATTTGATAGCTGTTTTCAACTCCCTGAAAGGGGGTTCCAAAGAGGATGGATCTAGACTGTTCTCAGTGATACCAGATGACAGAATAAGGAGTAATGGTCTCAGGTTGCAGTGGGGGAGGTTTAGGTTGGATATTAGGAAAAACTTTTTCACTAGGAGGGTGGTGAAGCACTGGAATGGGTTATCTAGGGAGGTGGTGGAATCTCCTTCCTTAGAGGTTTTTAAGGTCAGGCTTGACAAAGCCCTGGCTGGGATGATTTAGTTGGGGATTGGTCCTGCCATGAGCAGGGGGTTGGACTAGATACCTCCTGAGGTTCCTTCCAACCCTGATATTCTATGATTCTATAACTGTCACTCAGGGGCATGGATTTTTCACACTCCTGAGCGACTGTTATACCGATGTAAGTTTATTGTGTAGACCTGGCCTGAGACTGCTCCACTGTCATGTTGATGAATTCTGTCCTCCTTGAAAGCACTAGAGCCAGGATAATACCTGTCATTCAATTTCACACTTCCTTCTTGCGCTTTCAGCGCAAATTCACGTTTGCAGAAGAATGTGACCTTTTTCCTTTCTGTGAACATTAAAATCATAATTTCTTTGGACAAATGTTCATAAAAAATGATGGAAGAGGATTGCAGATGCCAGGTAAGTAAACTTACAGTTTTTATTTGAATGAATACTCTCGTTTACTTTTTCAGGAACCAGCCAATTAGCAAATATCAGCATCTCTTCAGGCAAACAAACATTCTCATATAGGGCAATGATAGCTGCATCCCATCAGGAAGAGACATATATAAACTCATAGAAATAACTGGTGAAAAAGGCCTGTTAGATCATCCAGTCCATCCTTCCTGGTCAATGCAGCATTGTTCACTACAATAACATTCACCAGTGCTTTTCACCGTACTTTCTACATGATGCAGTTTCCACCATTTAGTGCTCACTGTTAGGAAACTTTCCTTTGCTCGGTTTAATACTGAGGGCATTTATTACAGATGATTGTATTGCACACACCAATGGTAATTTATTAAATAACAAATGTTATAAATTGTCCCTTTAGATTTTTATGGTATCTGCATTTTGGGTCCAAAAAAGATTGACAGAGTCCCTTTTTAAAATGATTTGATGCCTTATTGAGCCTTAGTAGTCTTCAATACATTTCTCATGCTTTTTTCATCTAGACACTTTTACTTGTTACCTACTTCAGTACCAAAGAATAGGAAACATAATTTACCTGAACACCTCCAAAAAACAAAGCCCCACTCAGTTTGAAAAAAAAAAATAATAATAATAATAATAATGGAATCTGAAAGCGTGTTTCAGAGAATCATAGATGTGTAGGGCTGGAGGGACCTTGAGAGCTAAACAGTGGAGTCCAGCTAAAAAGCACTCACTAAAATTATACCTCCTTTAGAAAAATTGTATTTTCACTCACACACACATCCACAGAAGTCTGAAAGTCAACATTTGGGAGACCCAAACAGTTCCCCTGTGCCATATAACTCTTCAGAATCACAGAAAGATGAGTTTATATGGGGAGGCAGGAGTGAGTTAGGCTAGCTTCCAAGTTAACTATGGAGTGGCCACTGCCAGCATTCACCTTATCTGTAAAGAAGGGGGATCTGCAGTAAATTAGGCTCATCATCGCTAGTTCTAAAACTATAAAAATAACGTTTCCTGATCCTCTTCCTGTCCTCCCACCAATTTAATGCAGTGTATTGGCATTTTGGAGCCTGAAGATTTTGGGGTGCTAACCAGAAGGCATTACTTTAGGCTTAGGGAAATAGAAATGTGTCTGAAGTTCATAATACTCTTATATTTATATAACACCTTTCAGCCTGGAAGATCCCAAAGCACTTTACAAACTTAACAAGCTACTATATTACTATAAACAGTTTAAAACAGCAGGTGAAAATACAACTTACAATGGTGTCATAGGGCAGTCCCACCTGAGCGCTGTCCTGCTGCAGGATACAGCATGACAGGTGCAACTGCTTAAGTTTCCTTTCTTCAGACTTCCCAGAAATAGTTCAGTGCATCATCCCAAGTGTAATAATAGCCCTTGTGGGGTCACTTATTCCCAAAGTCCCACGAACATAAATTATAACAAATGTCCCACAGCCATAGTCCATATTTCCCCACCATAGTCAAAACAGTACAGGCAACATACTGGTCCAGCATCCCTCACTATGTCCCAGCCATCCAGTGCCATCCTCTCCTGACCTTACACCAGGACAGCCCCCCAACCCTTTCAACTGGAGTGCCTGCTAGGGAGAGCTGAGGGAACGCCCACAGCCTCTCTGCTGGGAGCTTTCTTGCCAGGGAGCATCGTGATTGTGTGAGGGATGATCTAGTCTGACCTTCTACACATTGCAGACCACAGAACCTCACCCACCCACTCCTGTAATAGACCCCTAACCTCTGGTTGAGTTACTCATTTTCTTCTGGGTCCAGCTCTGCAGGTCTGGAGATATCAGCAGGTAATTTGCTCCCCTGCCTTCAACCTTCTCTAGCCCTTGGCTCCAGCTCTCTGGCTTGGAGCCAGCAGGCTGCTTCTGCTTATTCTTCTCCTTCTCCTCATCCTCCCACCACCACCCAGTAAATCCCTCTTGCTGTTCTTCTGGCCTTCAGCCTTCTCCCACCCCCAAATGTACAGTCTGCAGCAGCTTACCTGCCTTCTTCTTCACTGCCAGGCAACCCTCACCTGCCCTCATCTTTACAGGTTCTGATTCACCAGCTGTCTCTCGCTCTCTGATCCTTTATAGCCCACAGGTGCTGTCTCACCCTCCTAAATTGGCAAAATGGGAACACTTGCTCTGGCACAAGGGAGCTGGACCTGCTTCATTCACAGGGGCCAGCCAGATGGAAACTGCAAGGGGAGGTTTATAGTTAAAATATAAGTTGAAATTTGGCCAGGGCACTGGCTTTAATTTAATGCCCTTCATTTTGGAGATCAACCCAGCTGCACTGAAATCAATGGAAAGCCTGTCATTGACTTCACTTCAGGCTCATGAAGAATATTTTGGGATCTTTAACTGGCACAAAAGGTCAGGCTCTCATCCAAGGGATGTATATTCAGTCTTATTTTATGCTACTGTACAATATTTACCCCTCTGAGGTTAGGTTGAATTTTCATCGAGAGATGTAGCCTCCTTAAGATATTTTGTCTCTTTGAATTTTAGATCTGCAAAACGAGAATCAACAGTTAAGAAGTGAAAACATCAACTTGAAACAGCGTCTTCAGCACTATGATCAGATTCAGGAGCTCACAGAGATGTTGCAGGAAAGTCACAGGTATATTGAAGATCCTGGTCAGAAATAAAAGAAACTATATTAGAAACACTTGGCATATTGAGTACTTTGAAATTTTAAATTCATTCTATATTAATGTACCAGAGCTTCTCAGTTAAATGTTTACTATGAGTGGAAGATGCTCAATACATTTAAAATGTAAACATAGTAGGCCTTTTCGTCTCAGTATTTAATGAACAACAATGGAAAGTTTACTTGATGATTTCCTTACTGCTCTGTAGTACATTTTTAGTCCAGAGTACGGAGTTGTCTTTAGGTTCTGTGGAGGCAGAGGTAGCAGAAGATGCTGCTTAGCAACCAGTCTGCTCAGCCAGCTCTTTACCTCTTAAATTGACCATCTATAAAACTAAATCAACAATAACATTTTAAATATTTCATTTGTTTTTTCAAATTTTAAACTGTGTAGATTTATACTCAGTTGAAAGTTGAATAACTTACTATCCTGGAGGAGGGTGAGTGGGATGAATTAAAATTTTTAATTACAGAAGGAAAATGATCAGATACAAATTTTCCATTCCGCTTCATGACATCTCCACTAGTGCATAATTTTGAGAAGTAACGAGCAGCAACAAATTGAGATGGGTGGGTGGGGGTCTGAATTAACACTGTAAGTCAATTAATGGAGTTAGCCCCAAAAATGTAGGATTCCTGCCCCCTATGGAAAGCAGGCCCTGGGCCTATATAAGGACCACTGCCTGAAGTATACTTCTACCAGAGGAGGGCTCTCTGGGCGGGATTGAAGTCTATCTTGTAATGTTTTATAAAAGTACACAGGGATGACTACATTGCTGCTTTTCAGATTTCTTCTGGGAGTGCAAGTGCATTCTCTACTTGTTCCTTTAGCCATCAGGTGACCATCAATCTGCCCATTGAAACTGGTACAGTGTGCTGTGATACCCTCTGGAATTAGTTGGTTGGAGGCCTTGTGTGCCTCTCTGATGCAGCACTACATCCATTTTGCCAGCGAGGTGTAATGTGCTAGATCTCATGCATTTTGCGCAGAAGGGGGGGAAAAAAGGATGATGGATTTCCTTCTAGGTTCTGTATAAATTGAGATGGAATGTTAGTGCTCTGCATGCATACCTCTCGGGGAAAATCCTGAATTTTTGTTTAAAGACACTAGCTGAGAGGGAGAAATTGAGGCTGGCCCTCCCACTGGAGGAAAATAGCTGGGCAGCAAGAGGAAGACAGGACAGAGCAGATGGGTTGCTAAGCAACAGCTTGAGCGGCCTCCAGTTTCACTGCTGAAAGGAGACCCCTGACTTGGGCTAACTCACTGGAGAGGTTGTGTACAAGAGAGACTATAGACATGTTTTATGAAGGTGTAAATATTGCTCTATTTTATTATTGTTTGAATGTAAGGATTGTAATGTGTAATGAATTATTTTATTTTAATTACGTGACTAGTGGTGCTCTGTCAAATTGGGAGAACTAGAATTTGAAGGACGCTGTTTATCCCCAGAAGAGATAGCAGCAGAGGTATTGGCAGTGCCAAGTGCCATACGCACTGGCCTACTAATGTTTTATGTTTGTACAGTGTCCTGGGGATTAGATGGCTGATTTTATGAATTGAATAAATGTCAGCCATATTCTGGCGGGATCATCTCTTGGGAGCAGAAAATATCTTCGTCTCCATGCCCATTTAAACATTGCCCCCTCTGCCAAAACAGTCAGCGAGGAGGGGTTGAGTACTGTGTGGTTTTTTGTGATGTAGTTACATACTATTTGAGGAGATGAACTTGAAACAACCAATTTATTTCAGTGTAATGTAGGCCTTCTGTTCAATGGTAATGACTTTCAGCCATTGATCAACGTGGGCTGATTTAAACCAGTGGCAGATACTGTGGCAAAAATCCTATAGGGTCTCATAGAAACAACTCATTTTAAGCAGGCCCTGCTATTCTACAGAAGCTACAGATTCTCCCTACGAGGTTGATGCTGCTGTAGCATCCCTCACAAAGGATTTGAATCTTCTTCAGCAGCCGATAGAGCCTCCCTGTTAACCACGACTTGCTGGAGTCAGAATGTCCTGGTGCGATAGGCTAAAAAACATCCGCTCCCAGAATTGTGATTAACTCAAGTCAATACTAAAGAAAATATACCTATCCACTCCGTTTGTGGTGGATGGACTATGGATTCCAGGGGCTGATGGTGAAACTCTGGCTAGGAGCCAATTCTGGCATTTGCTGGAACTGACCTTTGTCCCCAGTATAAATCACCTGAAACAAGTTCTCTTGGCCGCTAAATAGTCACCTTTTTAGGCTCTGTAATGTAGCGAACAGTTTTATATTCTAAACTTGTAATACATGATATGTGATGTGATCTACTAATAAGAAATTAATGTTTCTGTCCAGTTATAGAATAATTCATTTGGTGAGAGGATAGAAGGGGCATGACCCCAGCCCCTTTTTGCTGTGTTTTTGTGCTTTAGTAAGTTGCTCTCTCTCTCTGTGTTCTGGGGAGATGAGATTTGGGCCTTATTTTGAGATGGCCATGGTGCATACATGCTAGAAAAAGTTCCCCTTATAAACTTTGTTTTTGTATGACTTATAATTTTTGACACTGCTTCTTAGAATCAATGTCAGTATATATCTGAAAGATTGCTTTGTATAACTTCCTTTCAACATGATCTGGAGATGGGACAAAACTAGGGGGGAAATCTTCAGCTTCAGATAAAATGGAATGTGGATCTGATAAATCCCAATTTTGGATTTGGAAAAACAAAACATCCTGGGTCTTGCCCATCGGTGCCCTAAACATATGGGTTGAGAGTTTGTGCAGTCCTCTGAGTGGGGAGGGTTGCCGTAATAAGGTAACGTAGTACGGTATGTCTATATCTTGACAGTTATGAGGATTTCAAAATTAACACAACAGCTTCTTTTATAGTTGTTTCAGTGGCTAAAAAATAGTTGGCCAGAACTTCCGTAATGTAAAATACTATTTTACGTCAGCTGAGGATTTAGTCCAATGAAGGCAAACTTGTTCATATGGAGAGCACGTGTATTTGAAATGTATTATTGAGATAAATCTTTCCGCTAAGGAATGTTTACTTGGTCATAAATTATTCCTAAAAATCTCTCTTCTTTTATACATTCGAAGTGGGGAAAAATAGCTCACAATAGCTTATTCTGTAATAGAATTACAAAGAAATAGTAGTACCCAATAGAAATGTGAAAGGAAGTAAAAAGACTTTATAAAATGGTTGAAATAATAAGCACAATTAGATGTTTGGATTGTTTATTTGCAGAACTTTGGTTTCTACCAATGAGCATCTCCTGCAAGAATTAGCAGAGACACGTACACGGCACAGGACTGAAGTTGAGCAGCTACACTGGAGTTACAATCAGTTAAAAAAAACAATGGATAAACATCCTCATAGCAACATGGACAACAGCAGGTGTTAGTGACAATCCAAGGAAGTTTGTTGTAAATGATTTATAAGAGGTGACACCCTTGAGTGTATCTGACTGTGTGAGCAAACATTTACAACTGCACCATGAGTTGATGTCTTTGATACCTTTTATTTATTCAAAATTGTTTTTCTGTCTTTATGCATATAAATTGTTCAGCAGAGACTTCTCCAGAACAAATTTTCACTTTCTTTTTTACAGAAACATGGATGTGCATGATGGCAATTTAAACCCAGTCAGAAATTTTGGTTGAGCACTTTCAGTCCAGAACTCAGGGCTACCTAAAGCTAAATGTGAGTTCAAATTTAGAACTATTATTTTGAAATCAGGACCTTAAGTGCCAATGGCTGAGTTAGTTCACAAGGACATAGCTCATATTTTTATATATAAATGTAGTATAACGTAAGTTGAATTATAGCACTGATCTGTACTTATGCACTGGGTACTGCTGTCCATATTATCAAATGTAACATTAAACATGGTTTAGAAGGGAAACTTTTTAGGGAAATAGAAAATATTCACTGCTTGCTCTTTCAATTCCACTGTGGGTGAGCACCTGTAACAAGAGGTGAAACTTTACAAAGAATGTATCTGTGATAGTCCTTTGGCCTATGTGTGATTGATAGTAACTTTAGTTATTCCATTACAAATAACACTATCAAATATTTTCTCTAAACAGCCATCATTGTCTAAGGCTTTTATTTTACTCTCCATAACTTTACTGAGTATGAGCTGTACTCTGGTACTCTTTCACCTACCAGTACACTAAGAGTCACATTCTCTACTGAGATCCGCCCTCGTTGGTCTCTCAGGCAGCACAAAGAGGGTGGATTCTAGCCAGCAGAAAATTTCCCCGTCAAATGTGTATTGAATTCTGCAGAAAAGGACCTGGGGATTACAGTGGATGAGAAGCTGGATATGAGTCAGCAGTGTGCCCTTGTTGCCAAGAAGGCCAACAGCATATTGGGCTGTATTAGTAGGAGCATTGCCAGCAGATCGAGGGAAGTGATTATTCCCCTCTATTCAGCACTGGTGAGGCAACCTCTGGAGTATTGTGTCCAGTTTTGGGCCCCCCACTACAGAAAGGATGTGGACAAATTGGAGAGAGTCCAGCGGAGGGCAATGAAAATGATTAGGGAGCTGAGCACATGATTTATGAGGAGAGGCTGAGGGACCTGCGGTTATTTAGTCTGCTGAAGAGAAGAGTGAGGGGGGATTTGATAGCAGCCTTCAACTACCTGAAGCGGGGTTCCAAAGAGGATGGAGCTAGGCTGTTCTCAGTGGTGGCAGATGGCAGAACAAGGAGCAATGGTGTCAAGTTGCAGTGGGGGAAGTCGAGGTTGGATATTACGAAACACTATTTCACTAGGAGGTTGGTGAAGCACTGGAATGGGTTATCTAGGGAGGTGGTGGAATCTCCATCCTTTAGAGGTTTTTAAGGCCTGGCTGGGATGATTTAGTTGGTGTTGGTCCTGCTTTGAGCAGGGGGTTGGACTAGATGACCTCCTGAGGTCCCTTCCAACCCTGATATTCTATTCTATGTGCTTTTCCTTTTTGGAATCTTTCCAATGAACTTAATACATAAACAAACCTCAAAAATATCATACCTATGTACTCATAGCAGTCGCCTGCACGTTCATGGTAACTTACGCCCTCATTAATCATATTCATCATGTGGGCTGTCACTGGGTTATGACTGGCAAGAATCCTGGCTAGTCTGAATGTGACAAGCAGGTTTGGGTCTGGTTCCTATTTAGATAGAAGCTGTGGAACAAATTCCCATGATGCTGCCTGGATGTAGACAACTAGGCTGTGGGATTGGGTTAATAAAGGAATGAAACGTTGAGCTTTGAACAGAAGCTCGTTTATCTCATTTTATTAAAATTGGACAAATTTAGTCATGGTACAAAACTATTCATTAAAGTGATATTAAACAGCTGTTTTTTTAAAAAAACTTGTTGTTTATTGAAGGGTAGGGGAGAAGCTAAAGTTGCCTACATGCCTATGCTTCAAGAAAGGCTATTGGTGATTCAGAAAGTTGCCCTTTCCCCTTGGCTGGTACTGAACCTCTGTGTTAGCATAGCATTAAGAGTGCCTCGAACGTGAGTGAAGCTTTCTTTCCAATATCCTGCCAGCTTACTCTCACTATAGATACCATGGCCCTGTATGCAAGGGTTGAAGGGCTAGCCCCAGCATCCGAGCTAAATCCCAATTTGAATCATTGTCCATCAGGACAATTCCCCCTGCATCTCCGTTGGTTACAGGATACTTCACTTCCTGTTTTACATTGATGTGTAGGGTTGCTATGTGCTATCTTTCACCCCCCTAGATCCATTTCAGTGGTGGCTGAAGTGACTCCTGTAAATGATTTGTCTCTCTCACCAACAGAAGTTGGACCAATAAAAGATACTGCCTCACTCACCTTGTCTCTCTAATATACTGGGAGCGACATAGCTACAACAACACAGCATAAATATAAATGATAGTCTTTAGTGATACTCCATAATGCATAGTGCTGTATAAATACATTGTAAATACTAAGATATTGTGCACATAGTGTAAAACCAGCAGATCACTTTTTCCTGGTGCAAATTTCCACCTTAATATTAGCATAATATTTACATCTTAAATGTCAGAGGTAAGGCCAAGGAGCACACTTTTACAATGGATAGAGCTCAGTAAGAGTGATGTAAACACATTTGCAAGAAATTAGCCAAACCCTGTTTCTAAGTTCCCAGTGATTGTTGCTGTTAGAGGGGAAAAGGGACTTGGGTTTCTAGCTGGGTGGAAAAGATGGTGAATATGAGAAACTGAGGTAAACAGAAGTAATTTCAATTACTTTAAATAAGGGGGTGGGGAGGAAAGGAAAAGCACAAAAACAAAGTGAAGAGGAGCAAAAGAGAAACTAGGGAAGAAAAGAAGTCTCAATTCCTAGAAATTCCCCGTCGTTTGAGGGTATGTCCTCACAGTATAGTTAGGTCAGGTTCTTAGTCAGGTGTTGCCCCTGTAGCCCTCTCTCAGCCACACGCACATCTCACCTGAGTTTAGTGGTGCTTGCATTCAGGCACAGCTGGGAGCATGGGTTAGAGCCTGCTTTCGTTCTGGGTGATAACCAGCCACCTTTGCTATGAGCATGCAAACTGACTCACTTCAGCACTGATAGTCCTCCACCGCCTTCCCACAATTCCCTCCATCTGCCCAGAAGGACAAACAAGTTCGCCCATAATTCACTAGGAAAGAATCATAGCACTTACAGCAGCACAAAGAACCATGAGATATGCCTCCAGAAGCTATAGTGACAAATGGAGAAGTGCAGCACCATTGATGACAGGGTAACTGAGGTATGGCTTTGAATTATGGCTGCTCGCACCTGGGCTACACTAACTCAGGGCCTCAGACCCAAGTGCTGATCACTTAGGGTACCTGTGTAGTGAAGACATATGTTAATGATATGAAAACAAACAGAAAAATAAGAATCAGCATCTAAGCCAAAGTGGGATGTAGCATAAGCACTATTTTCTGCCATCATTTCATGGCTTAGGAAAGGGAATTGCTCCCGTCCATCTCATCTATGTAATTTCTTAAATCCATGGACTGAGTTGGGGAACTAGACCAGGGATATACAACTGGACAAACAAGAAGCTGCAGCGGAGCTAGTGAGTTAGGCACACTTGCCCAAAGTGTTCCAGCTACAGTAACAGCTAAAACTTTACCTTTGCGTTTGTGCTTGCAGCATCCTTTGATGTTGAATGATTTTTGTATTTGCAATTAGAAAACATTGTGGAAAAACAAACAGCCAAAAATGTGCTATATGCATAATGTATTCTTGAATGCAGAAACTCACGAGCGCAAAGCACATTTATGGCATATGCTTTCACTGAATGGTCAACATTGTCTGGCAAGAGAGGCAGGTGTACTAAGCACCAGCCTACTTTTAAATGATTCTATACAACTACACCAACAGTTCTAGGCATTCTAAGCTGACTATAAATAAACCAGCAGATGAGATCAAAAGATGAGTGGGCTCTAGCAAAGGAGCTAGTTTGCTAAATCAGCTTTCAGATAACACACAACATTCGCTTATTACACTGCTCTACAGCCAAAATGCTTCTGAAATAAATGTCGTCAAACTTTACTAATTCTGGGTCACTGAGAACGAAAATGATGCTTAAAATTGTTGCTTGGCTCTAGTTTTCAAGATATGCTATTGGGTCAGTATATACGACCCTTGACTTGGGAATGGCAGAGGATACGTGAGTTATAAAGGGAAGGGATCTCAATTTAAACCAGAAATGACTAAAATACATCTTTGACTGGATCTATGAATAAATCTATGACTGGGTTTGGACAGTACTTGCTTTTTAGGCAAAACAATGAATGATGCAATCTGAAGCTGGTATTGCGTCATATATGATATGAATTGCATCATGTTATTCCTAGAAGTCATGGATGATGCAATCATAACGAAGCTTACATCACTCTGCTGAACAAATTGCCCTATATCAGCTCTAGAAATCATACAGTGTCGTGCTTGTTTGTCAGTGTTTGATTTTGCAAAGGGACACATTTCTGTTTTGCCAAAGTGAGCAGAGATGCCTCGTACTTGTGTGAACAGTGCAGATAACTTCTGCTATGTTTGTGGTGAAGTGACTTTTGCATCACAAAAGCGCAGTATAACCACTATGGTTAAGAAAGCCTATCACCTTTATTTTGGCTGCAAAATTGGAGATCAGGACAAGAGGTGGGCCCCACACATATGCTGCAACACTTGTGCAACAAATCTTTGCCAGTGGTTGAAAAGGAAAAGGAAATCTATGCCTTTTGCAGTGCCAATGATTTGGAGAGAGCCAACAGATCATACCAGCAATTGTTACTTCTGCATGGTGCCTCCAGTTGGGAAAGGTGTGTCAAAGAAGAAAAAGTGGACTGTGCATTATCCAAACATTCCATCAGCTATACGCCCAGTACCCCACGGAGAAGGACTGCCGGTTCCTGATGCACCAGAATCATTTTCACTTGAGTCAGACGAGGAAGAGGAAGAAACTTCTGGTCCTGAACCATCAATGTCACAGGACCCACATTTTCTCCCATCCTCCTCCTCTGAACCACACCTCATAACACAAGGTGAACTGAATGACCTTGTCAGGGATTTGGAACTACCCAAGAGTAAGGCAGAGCTGTTGGGCTCCAGACTACAGCAGTGGAATCTCCTGGCAGGTGATGTTAGGGTTTCCATGTTCCGTGACCGTCAAAAGGATCTTGTCTCATTCTTCTTCATGGAAGGTGATCTTGTAGCCTACAACAACATCGAAGGTGTGATGGCAGCCCTCAACATCGTTCACGATCCAGATGAGTGGAGACTGTTCATTGATTCATTGAAGACGAGTCTTAAAGCTCTTTTACTGCATAATGGCAATGTTTTGCCATCAATTCCAGTTGGTCATGCAGTTCATATGAAGGAAACCTATGACAACATGAAACAACTTTTGAGGTGCATAAACTATGACCAACATTAGTGGCAGCTTTGTGGCGATTTGAAGGTTGTTGCTCTCTTGCTTGGTCTGCAGACTGGATACACTAAGTACTGCTGTTTTCTCTGCGAATGGGATAGTCGTGCAAGAGATTCCCACTACCTCAAGAAAGATTGGCCACTCCGACAGTCATTGGAGCCTCGGAGGAAAAGTGTTCAGCATCCACCACTTGTTGAATCAAGGAAGATTTTGTTACCACCCTTACACATCAAGCTGGGTCTGATGAAGAACTTTGTCAAGGCCATTGACAAAACACAAGCAGCTTTCAGTACCTCTGTGGAAAATTTCCAAGGTTAAGTGAAGCTAAGATAAAGGAAGGTGTCTTTGTTGGTCCTCAGATTCGTGAACTTCTTCGAGATGATGCATTTGACTATGCACTGCGTGGCAAGGAAAAGACGGCATGGAAAGCCTTCCAGTTAGTGGCAATAAATTTTCTTGGAAACAACAAGGCAGACAACTACAGGTTGTTGGTGGAAAACCTCCTCAAGGCATACAAAAGCCTTGGTTGCAACATGTCACTAAAGATACATTTTTTGCACTCTCATCTAGATTTTTTTTCCACCGAACTGCGGAGCAGTGAGCGACGAGCACGGCGAGCGATTTCACCAGGACATTGCAACAATGGAGAAACGCTATCAGGGCAAATGGAGCCCATCAATGCTTGCAGACTATTGCTGGACAGTGACAAGAGATGCTCCATTTAATGAATACAAGAGACAAGCCAAGAAGCGCCGAGTAGACACTGAATAGGACTAAACTATGTACAGAATAGTTTTTTGCCTTTTGTTTCATAATAAATTTTATTTATATAACCCTTTTGCTGATTTTTAAAGTGTTACATAAACAGGACAGGTGAAATATTATCATGTAAAGCAACCATAAACACATGAAAAGACCTAGGTTTACAATTTATGATTAAAACTCTACTATCTACACAATATACATAGACATAAAATGTAAAAACTTAAAACAACTGATTGGCTACTGTTTCTAAGATATTTAATTGTCATATTTGAATTCAGCACATCAAAATACATAATAAATAGCACATTTTATCTCTGAAGCAGACAACTTCTCAAAAATTGTAGACCATTGTTATAGGACAAGCACATTTTGGCCCCAAATGCCCTTTGACTAGGAATGGCAGGGTGGACTTCGTTTGGGCTTATTTGCTTTGTGCTATATAAAAATGCCCCACTTATGAAGGTCATTTATCATTGAAATGTTCTCATTTTTCTAAAAGTGATTCTCTATTGCCACATTGCCTTGGATACATAAACAGTACACACCACTTTTGCCTTATCAGTATTTAATTAGCAGAGTCAAACAAATATTTATGTAGTTAGTTGTGAGGGAAATAGTCTGTGCTGGCCAAATTCTGTGTTACGCCTGCACAATCCCACTGAAGTCATAGTGTTTGTAAAGCTGTACAAGAGGGCAGGATCTGGCTTAATGCTTTTGCCACAGACCCAGGCAGGCTTCCTTTGCTGGCTAACCCCCAATCTGCTGTGAGGAACCCACCCTCTGGAGTCCCAGGTATTTTAAACCCCTAGAGGCCAGTCATTGTCTCAGTCTTGGGGTCCCAAAGCCTCTGTCTAGCACTTCCTCCTGAGAGCTGGAACCTGCTGTTCAGCTGCCTTTAAGCATATGCTTAAGCGCTTTGCTGAATAGGGATGGATTTAAGAAAATGCTTTAAGTTAAGCACATCTGTGCTTTGGTGAATTGGGGCTGTGGTTACTATGCTGGTATCATAACCATTTAAAAGATGTTTGTCTAGTTTTAGAGCCTTCAGTCTCAGATCATTAGAGTCTCATGAACACATCTCAGCCTTCTACACTCTACCTCAACCAGATGGGTATGCCATAATGCAGGGGTTCTCAAACTGCAGGGCAGGACCCCCAAAGTGGTTGCAATCCCATTGTAATGGGGTCGCCAAGGCTGATGTTAGACTTGCTGAGGTCCAGGGCCTGAGCCCCACCGCCCAGGGCTAAGGTTATATGCCCCTGCCCATCTTTGCCCTCCCCCCCAACTCAAGGTGGTGGGGCTCAGGCTTTAGTCACCCCCTCCTGGAGTCGTGTAGTAATTTTTGTTGTCAGAAGGGGGTCATGGTGCAATAAAGTTTGAGAACTGCTGCCATAATGAACTTGAGTTGATTTAGCAGTATCAGGCTAATTAAGGAGTCAATCTCAGGGCTACCCACAGCCCTGGTGCAGTAGGGGCGGGGCAGGCAGGGGAGGGACCAGAACATCATGCACTCTGAAAATGAATTTGGCATATGGACCCTAGAGCACTGGAGCTAGCAGCTGTGGTTTGGCTTAGCCCCCAGCTTGCTCTAAGATGTACGTGGGGCTGGAGTCAGGGGGATAATCATGGAGCCATAACCAGCTCTCTGACAGATCCCCCGCTCTGATGCAGCCCACAGATGCTAGAGCACAGAGAATCTGGCCCAGATAATTTTACATATTTTAATTAAATAATACTATGTCACATACACAGTATACATATCCTGCGTGCACATATATACATGGAATTACACAAATACATAAACACAGCTCCTTGAAATGGGCCACTGAAAATCCCAGGCTTATTCTGTCAGTCAAAGGATGGTGCAGGCCATCCTCTTGAAATTCTGTGGGATTTGGACCCTCAGCTCAATTGGGCTCCTTTGAAAAGCCTAGCCTTAATTTCTAGATTCCCAGTAAACTAGAGTAGTGGATTGTAAAACACCCTTTCTTTA
Source organism: Terrapene triunguis (assembly GCF_002925995.2). NCBI lineage: Eukaryota > Metazoa > Chordata > Testudines > Emydidae > Terrapene > Terrapene triunguis. Next base: position 677,940 of record NW_020664580.1, read on the forward strand.
GAGGTTTTTGAGTTAAAAAACTGACCTTTCCATCAAAAAAAACAAAAACAAAAAAAAAGCTCCAAAAAGTCATGTTTTATTTGATTTCTGCTGTTCAGGTGACCAACCATACATGCTTAAGGATCACAAACGACAGAGTTCTTTGAGGCAGTCATGTTGGGTCTGAGGCCTCTATGGAGAAAGAAGGTCATCGGAGGTTTTCAGCTCTACTTATCAGATTTTAGCCAAAGACATTTCCATAGGTGTGTTTATTGAGGAAGTGATTGCAAAAATAACATTCATTCCAATAGTATGTATGGGACAATTCAGTGGTATGTTGCACTATAACATGTTCAGTCATAGATTGATATTAGTATTGTGATAAAGTAGGAAAGTACCATGTACAGCTTCCAACATAGTACTTCTACAACTCTTAAACAGCACAACGTTATTGTGATATTATCTGCTAATACCATTTTAGTGTACATTCTGATAAAATAGCTTCATTCTATTACTTTTTATCATACAACTGCGAGGCATTGAGGAATGTTTATATTTATGGATAAAGGCTCTGTGATTAAGTTAAAAACCTTATTGAGCACAGACTACTTTTTTTGTTTAAAATAAAACTAAATAATGTTGCAATGTTAAAAAGTCATTGAGGGCGAGCAAATGCACCATTGATAGATACTTACATCTGCCCAATCATCCAACAGGCAAGACAGTTCCTCTCTCCAAAGTCCATTTGCTCCACCGAAAAAAGAATGTGTTTGCTTTTTCAGAAGGGATTATATTTATTGACGGCTCTTCCTGGGAGTAAAGCATTTATTGTCACAACACTTTCTGTCAACAGTAGAGTAGCAGCCTAGGAGCTTGAGATCAGAGACCAGTTTAAGTACTGTGAATATCCAAACTTTTATTCACGCTGAACTTGTATTCATTTTTATATTTTCAGAACTCCAGAACACTCATTATATAGTCCTAGTGTCATAATAAGATGCTTAGCTCTTACACTAAGCATCGCTTTTCATCTTCACAGCACTTTGCAATCATTAACGAATCCTCACATCACCCCGAGTAAGATAAATAGATAAGAATAATGATCCCCATTTTGACAGATAGGGTAACTAAGTCTGAACGGAAATGTGTCTTTCAAAGCTAGAAGTGGGAGGTGTCAGTCAGTGAAGTGTTTTTAACCGTAGTTTATACATTTATTGCCAATTACCTTAACAGCTAAATTACAAAATGACTTGTAACAGACAGTTTAACTAATAGTTAGTATCATTTACTTTATGAAAACAAGAGGCTAACATGTATTAACAGATTTATTGATCACTTTACCGACTTAAGATACAATTTTATACAATCAGTAGCAGTAACATACATTATGAAAAGCTATACTCCTAAGAAACAATGGTGTATACAATATGAATTTTACTAAAAGTTTTCAAACCAAGCTTTTACAGTGCTAAACAGACTACTGCCATACTCAAACTTTTCCTCTAATCATCAGGAATAATGTTGTTTACTTGACAAAGTAGCTTGTCCATGGTTAATGTGGTTTTAGAAATCAGCAAGACAACTTTAAAAGGTTTAAACATCTATAACATTGTCATTACTTTAACATTCACACTGATAAAGTGATATATTTAATACTTTATAGCATTATTAAACAGTGTAAAAATATATTGCATATATATATATATATATATTTGTTTCCTTTTTCCTGAAAAAAAACCTAGTACAAACTAGTAGTATATGATTCCCTTTCAAGTTTCTTTCTTTATTTTTTTTGTTAGATTGAATAGTAGTTGAAATGAAACTAAGATATGGGAACAGAGAATCACTGATCTGCTCCCCTCTAACCTCTGTCATAGCTACTAACCCCTTGGCGCACTGGTGGGTCCATCTTTCCTGCCATTAAAGCCAGCGGATGAAATCCTGTCCCCATTGATGTCAATGGGACTTTTGCCATGGACTTCAGTGGGGCCAGCATTCCACCCGGTGTGTTCTGCAATGAAAAATGCCTGGCTCCCTTCACCAAGAGGTTAAATACCGCAGTATGTTTAGCCACTACAGTAAAAATTAAGAAATGCTACACTCAAATTGTTCATTTGCAATAATGAAAAAAAATCAGTGATAAATTAGTCAGAAAAAAGTAAACTTGTAAGGTTAAATGATCTTAGGTTTTTACAATGTTGAAAATTTCACAGTGGACACAGTATGCTAGTACAGATGAATGTTAATGTTTGCAATGTTTGCAATACTAAACATTGAGTATAAGGTAATCATAAGTACACAGCAGCTTCCTGGTTTTCTGGGCCAAGACGAAAGTCATAACAAAACAGGAACAAGAAATGATAAGATTAATTTTAGCTATTTATCAGGCTGTACACGGCTCCAAGGAAAACAAGAACAAAACCCATCTCCATGTTGCAAACAACTATCTAACACAGATTGCCGCAACTACTCTAGCCAAAGCAATTCTCCTTCCACACTAGTGGGCAGGTTCTGACAGTAAGCACATCCAGACATATGTAGATCCAAGACAATATAAGCCAAATCAGATGTGTATATTGGAACAGGATGAGACAGATAAAAGATGTAATTAAAGAGCAACGGATAATATGCATAAATAAATGGCCATGGCTGAAAATGAATTATAAAAAACACCCAGAAACTGAATTCAAAAAATACTCTTCTGTATAAATATATATTTTTCCGGTGATGTTTAAATTTATGACATGATTAAATCTTGGTAAGGATAAACCTCAACCTATATACCCATTATTGACCATTTCTTTAATCGGCAGCATTTTGAGACAAACAAACCATCTTATACTATTGGCATTATGGGGGAAAACCTCCCAGTGGAGTTGTCTGCTGAGGCTAATATATTCTGAATTCAGCACAGAGAAAAAACACTCATGTTACACACTATAATTTGTTGTTGTCTTTGACTTTGTGACTTCATGTAATTCATTGCTTAGTGAATGTACTTTGTCAACAGGTTTAGGTTCTTGTGTGTGTGTCCAGGCTTTTACACAAGGCCTTTATAAAAGATGTGTGTATAGTTAGTAAGAATAATTTATCACAGAAAAATAAAAAGCTATATTTGATGGCTCCATTAACACGAACTGTCTTTAACAGAGCCCATGCTGAACTATTTCACATTTTTAAAATTACTTTGTTTAAAATAGCACTTGAGCAAGTACCAACACAAATTCATCTACTGTAAACTGGAACCTGAAATAATGCACCATCATCTGGAAGTAGATCACCTTTCTGTCTTTCTTCATTTTTTTTAAACCATCCATAGAATAACTCCTGATTAAAATGGAGAGTTATGTGAGGCACGTGAGTATATTTTTTCAAGGCTGTATTTTTAGTTAATTTGAATATAACTTTATTCATGTGGCACTAAAAATCAAAAGTAATTGAATCTTGAGCATGCATTATTAAGAACACTGGCTGAAACAACCACTAAGTGACGGGTCTCTTTAAAACATATATTCAGAAAAAAATTAACAGTACAATGGAAACGGCTTCCATCAAGTGCCATGTACTTTTCAGTTATTCAGGAAGTTAACAGATGCTTATACATATATTTCAAAAATTAACTCATCACCCGATGAGTGATTGACTTCAGTGGAGAGTGCTGGATGATCAGCACTTTTCAAAATCAGGCCAGTTATTTGGATACGTAAATAGGAATTTAGGAGCTTAACTTTAGACAGCAACTTTGGATAATCTTGGCATTTGTTTATATACTGTTTACACTTGCCCAAATAGATCTGTATACATGAGAAAAGATGGTACAGTATAATAGCCATTTCAGAATGGCATTAGAACACTTCAATAATACCATGCATGTGTCAATATCCAGCAAATGTACTCACGGCTATTTTCCTTATTTTTAATCAAATTGCTTTGTGTTATAGCAAAAATCCACTTACCCCACATAAGCAGGAAAGAGGAAGGTAGTTTGAATGAAATAAGAGCTAATCCAAAACCCAAACTAATTCCAATCCTTTTTTTCAAGGTTAACAAAAACTAAAATTAGACGTGTCTTTTTACCTTGTTTTGAAATCCTCCTCTCTGGCTTCAGAGCAATATAGATGAGGAAATATTGGAAAACTATGAAAAATAGCTGTCCTTGCAGTATTCCCACAGCTCCTGATGTCATGATCAGTTCTTGGGCAATGGAGGTTCTGTCTGCAGCGCATCCAAACCTTTGGAGGCTGCCCCATCACTAGTTTGAAAGTCAAAGTTTCAAGAGCTTCCTTCTTATATTGCCATTGCTTTGGGGATCTAGCAAGTGATTGTGATGGTGGTCGAGTGTCTCTTGCTGGCTTTATGGATAAAAATATGAAAACAGTCTAGGCACTATTTTCAAATATTTGGGTGCTCCAATGGGCATGTGGGCACCAAGTGCCAATGTGGGATTTATTGAGGTGTCCAGCTGAGGCACCCAGTTTGATTATGTGGCTTGTAGCATTTATTATGAGTTTAGTGTGAGTTTGATCTCTGCACTGATGTTTCATATTTTGAATGTTACTTTTTGGGCTTTTGTAATAATTATGGGCCCACACCTCAGGCCCTGTTCCACAGGAGTAAAAGGACACATTATTAGTCCTCCCCCCCCACCCCATGATTGTTGCTGAGGATGGCTGGCCTGGTGTAGTGTTCTGTACAGTAACTGCAGACCTGCTTAACAAAAAAAGGGGTGCAAAAGTGCATGAGGCCAAAGAGCTCAGAGTATGAATCGGGGCTCCCTGCCATGGATAATTCTAAAATGTTGCCCGGGGGGCATGTGAGGGCATCCATTCTGATGACCTACTGTCCTCACCCTGACTGACAGCTGTTTCCTTTCCTAGTGGAACATCAGGAAGTGCTCCTGTGATGTTACCTCCTCTACTCTGCAGCTGCCCTGCAATGTAGTCCAGTGAGGGACAGTTGTGGACACGGGCCCCCAGAACCAGGAACGGGTTAGACATCTGTGCAGGAGCTATAGAGCTGCACTGACAGGGATTTCTGTCCTCCATTGTATGGAGAGGGCTTTGCAGTGGCAGTCAGGCCAAGCCACGCAGCTCTGGTCCGGTTTGGTAGGAGGGCCAGGATTTGGCCCCAATAGCTTTAAGTTTTGGATCAGCACCCATATGGCACAAATACTAGTTACATCTACAGTGTAGGTACACACACGTACACACCTGCTTACAAAACATGTACAAATCTTGTGTATAGTATTACTCACTACTGAGTAATTGGCATGGTAAGTAAAGTACTTATAGTTTGCACTACAAATAGAATGTACAAAAAGGTGTGGTTACTTTGGCACACACTGAAGACTAATAGTTTGGAGGGCATGTGCTAATGCATGCAACACATTACATTTTCTCCTTATTATGAGGTCAAAATGGTTCTTGGCCAATGGAGGGCAGAGAACACTTATTTGGGATTACCAACAGGACACAGATAGACGCCCCCAACAAGTACATACATACATCACCATAAGGCAGGGTTATGCTTTGAACAGCAGTACGGCATTGCACACCGAGGCACAAAGAATCAAACTTTATTTTGTAACAGTTAATAGCCTAAAAGAAATAAAAATTGATTTTCAAATTAGTTTTAAGATGTTTTGGGAAGGATAATGCGTCTCTAGAAAAAACATATGAAGGTACAACCAGCACTGCAAACCAAGTCAGTAAAAATTACTTCTAGATCTGAAGCATGAAATGAAATGTCAGATGCTGTAAATTAAAAAAAATTAATAGAGCTACTGGAGGGAAAAAACCAAGCAATGTTCAAAATATTTATTCAGGGTTCAGGCCTTCTATAACTCCAGCATGTTTTCTTGTCCACACAGAGTCAATAAAATGCACTGGTGCTGTGCTTTAGCCAAAAAGATCTTTGGATGGGAATCCCTAAACTGCTGAAAACTATTAAGAGGCTTTTGAGTTTAAAGATACCAAACAGAAAACTAACAATAAATCTCTTACTGAAGCCACACAGTTAGGAAATTTTGGTGAACTGCAAATATAAATCTGGTGGCTTTACCCTGGCCAGTCTCCCTGTGTAAAATATTTACTTAATCTGGACTCATAAAAATATTTGATTACAATTCATCATGTAATTGCTCATGCAGAAGAGTTGTTAAAGCAAAATTGCCCTTTTAAATGCATGTGATATCGTAAGGCTGTTACAGCTTCCATGGCCATAAATAAAAGGACAAAAACTTTCATTACTGACTGCTTTATATAAATGAGATTACAGGGAAGAAATCCTAAAGCGTGAGAGAACTACGCTGACTAAACATTAAAGCACATCATGTACTCAAAATCATTTATTAAACTAGCACTAAAGCAAGAATCAAATCTGATTTTTGTGTAACTTCACTTTTTAAAAATCCATTTGTTTCCCGCAGTCAGCACTTTAATTTCTTGGGCCCTGATCCTGAAAAGACTAACAATGCATGTGCTTAACTTTGCACACAGGGCGTAAAGTTAAGCATATGTGTAAGGCTTTGCAGGACTGGGCCCTGCCTTAGTGTTAATGGAATCGTAGGCATAGTATGACTTCTATATTTTGGGGGGAAGAGGGCAGCTCCAATCAGGCCCACAGTGCCTGCCCCAGGCTTGCAGTTTTTTGCGGGGGGGGAGAGATGCAAACTATGCCCATGAATGCAATTTATTTTTAAATTGTGTTTGTTTTTAAAATATAGATTTTGATATCTGCCATATCACATTTGAAGTATCTTGTCATGTTTCAATACTATGAACTTCAAAGGATGCAAAATCAAATTATAAATGAAAACAAAAGATGAGGACTGCAAGATTTGTACAGTGACTTTTGTGTGTGTGTGTGAACTGAGAAGCATTGGGTGCTTCAAATCAGACTGACGTGAATGCCCAGTGAGATGGAACGGACTTAGATGCATGGAAAAAGATCACAAGCAGAAAACCTGCAATGTACACAAATCCTGACACGGGACCATGCCATTTACCCTGCCTAGAGTAATGATGTACAATAGAAGCATACCTACTACTACACTGCTTAATGGGGTGCAGCCTGCTGCCTCCTACACATATGGCTGTTATCCTCCACACACCCTGCTCTCCAAGTGCAGGGGCTGCAACTGTGCCTGGCCCACATGCAGGCTACACAAGGGGCAGGCTCTTTGCATCCTTCCCACACTGAGCACCTTTGTAAGGGCTAGGTAGACACTGAATCTGAGAAAGTAAGTGTCTGTTTTGTGTTCTCACCTCCAGTTAGCAGCAGAGAAAAGACTCATCACAAAAGATTTTCTTTCCTACTATCTCCCCTCTTCACCCTCATTTTAAAGTAACTTTTCTTCACCTGTTCTATTTGGCTTTTAAAAATTGGCAATTGAAAAAATATTAAAATAAATACGCATTTAACATAGAAATGCTTCTGTCAACCTATAATGTTGCTGTCGGTGTTATTTTCTTAAGGCCTGATCCAAAGCCTATTGAAGTCAATAGGAGACTTTCCATTGACTTCTATGCTCTTTGGATAAGGTCCTTTTAGAGCATGTTTCTTTTGGTAGGAACTCTGGTGGGCTTGGAAGGATTCAATTTTTATCTTTATATGTTGGTAAACGTCCATGTCATCGCACACACGAACCAACAGAAAATATTTCCATAGATAATCATCAAAATTTATCAATAGGCAACGTAAGAAAAATGCTGCTTGAGAACTTACTAGAATTTGATTTAAGGATATTTACTTTGTTTATTACAACATACGATGTTGATTTAGTTGGGATTGGTGCTGCTTTGAGCAGAGGGTTGGACTAGATGACCTCCTGAGGTCCCTTCCAACCCTGATATTCTATGATTCTACAATTTGTGTTTTAACGGTTGCAAAGCTACCTTTTTTGACTTGCAACGTCAATTGTCATTAAATAATTGTCTGACCACCCCCAACTGGGAAAGTTTAACTACAACCTGCACCCACTAGCCTTAGGGTCCGGATCCGCACACTCTCCAAACATGGAACTCCTGTACACAGTCAGTCCCTTTATGTTGTAAGGCTTCTCAAACACCCAGAGCCACAACTTTGAATCTCGTCACTTCTGTGCCCTGCCACACTTGTGTAGCAGTAGAGCACAGCAGCACTCTTTGAAGCCTTGACACTCTGTGGGATCAGCAGCACTTCAAAGATGTGATAGCTCCTACATCTCGCACTGCAGGAGTGGGTACAGCCTGTCACACTAGCTGAGGCAGCTTCCTAGTGATGAACAGTGAAGTCAACAGGAGTTGATGGGGCTCAGCAACTTGCAGGACTTGGCCTTCAATTTGGGCTTGATGCAAATCCCATTGACTTCAGGTCAGGCTCTCAACGGCCGTATGAACTAGGGCTGTCAAGTGATTAAAAAAATCACAATAAATCACGTGATTAAAAAAATTAATCGTGATTAATCGCACTGTTAATAATAGAATACCATTTATTTAAATAATTTATGGATGTTTTCTACATTTTCAAATATATTGATTTCTATTACAACACAGAATACAAAGTGTACAGTGCTCATGTTATATTTATTTTTTATTATAAATATTTGCACTGTAAAAAACAAAAGAAATAGTATTTTTCAATTCACCTCATACAAGTACTGTAGTGCAATCTCTATCCTGAAAGTTGAACTTACAAATGTAGAATTATGTACAAAAAATAACTGCATTCAAAAATAAAACAATGTAAAACTTTAGATCCTACACGTCCACTCAGTTCTACTTCAGCCAATTGCTCAGACAAACAAATTTGTTTACTTTTGCTGGAGGATAATGCTGCCCGCTTCTTGTTTTCAGTGTCACCTGAAAGTGAGAACAGACATTCACATGGCACTGTTGTAGCCGGCGTCACAAGATATTTATATGCCAGATGCGCTAAAGATTCATATGTCCCTTCATTCTTCAACCACCATTCCAGAGGACATACATCGATGCCGATGATGGGTTCTTTGCTTGACAAAAATCCAAACCAGAGCGGATCGACGCATGTTCATTTTCATCATCTGAGTCAGATGCCATCAGCAGAAGGTTGATTTTCTTTTTTGGTGGTTCGGGTTCTGTAGTTTCCGCATCTGAGTGTTGCTCTTTTAAGACTTCTGAAAGCATGCTCCACACCTCGTCCCTCTCAGATTTTGGATGGCATTTCAGATTCTTAAATCTTGAGTCTAGTGCTGTAGCTATTTTTAGACATCTCACATTAGTACCTTCTTTGCATTTTGTCAAATCTGCTGTGAAAGTGTTCTTAAAATGAACATGTGCTGGGTCATTGTCCGAGACAGCTATAACATGAAATATATGGCAGAATGCAGGTAAAACAGAACAGGAGACATACAATTCTCCCCCAAGGAGTTCAGTCACAAATTTAATTAATGCTTTTTTTTGTTTGTTTTTTTTTGTTTTTAAAAGAAGCATCATCAGCATGGAAGCATGTCCTCTGGAATGGTGGCCAAAGCATGACAGGGCATCCGAATGTTTAGCATATCTGGCACGTAAATACCTTGCAATGCCGGCTACAAAAGTGACATGCGAATGCCTGTTCTCACTTTCAGGTGACATTGTAAATAAGGGCTGGTCTACACTGGGGGGGGGGGGGGAAATCGATCCAAGATACGCAACTTCAGCTACGTGAATAGCGTAGCTGAAGTCGAAGTATCTTGGATCGAATTACCTGGGGTCCACACGGCGCGGGATCAACGGCCGCAGCTCCCCCGTCGACTGTGCTACCGCCGCTCGCTCTGGTGGAGTTCCGGAGTTGACGATGAGCGCGTTCAGGGATCGATATATCGCGTCTCGTTAAGACGCGATATATCGATCCCGGATAAATCGATTGCTACCCGCCGATACGGCGGGTAGTGAAGACGTACCCTAAGAAGCAGGCAGCATTATGTCCTGTAAATGTAAACAAACTTGTTTGTCTGAGCGATTGGCTGGACAAGAAGTAGGACTGAGTGGACTTGTAGGCTCTAAAGTTTTACATTGTTTTGGTTTTGAATGCAGTTATGTAACCAAACGAAAAAAAAAATCTACATTTGTAAGTTACACTTTCACGATTAAAGAGATTGCACTATAGTGCTTGTATGAAGTGAATTAAAAAATACTATTTTATCATTTTTACAATGCAAATATTTGTAATAAAAAATAATATAAAGTGAGCAGTGTACCCTTCGTATTCTGTGTTGTAATAGAAATGAATGTATTTGAAAATGTAGAAAAACATCCAAAAATATTAAATAGAATACCATCTGAAATTTATTAAACAGTGTGATTAATCGCGATTAATTTTTTTAATCACGATTACTTTTTTTGAGTTAATCACGTGAGTTAACTGCAATTAATCGACAGCCCTAATGTGAACTTTGCAATATTCAGATTTGATAGTGTTTTACAAATAATTCAAGGTTTGTTACACATCTGTTTGTTGTAGTAAAATGACTGTCCTTGAGCACTATCCAGATTTGTAGCTTTATGGGACATTTCAGGAAGGAATGTATTCTCTACACTTTACCAGTTACTCTGTGTTCCACTGCTTTTCTGGAATAATTTGGCCATAACAAATATCTGAAAGTGGGTTTGTGCTGTTACCTCTCCTTGAAGGGGAAGGCAGGTAGCCAGTATGATGTGTAAATGGATAACTAACATTTCCTTTTCCAGGAACTGGAGTGTTCAGGAAAAGTGGATAACTTTGAAACACTTGGAAAGGCTTCACAAACAAATACTTCCACACTCTGACAGACCTGGTGTATCTCTAAAATTGTGTCAGGTAACCAGAGCCACCAAGGAGGGCTAAAAGGGGGGGGAAAACACATACAAGACCTTTTAAAAGCATGCACTGGGTGGGGCAGACTTCCCTCTCTCCTGAAAACCAAAAATCAAAACAAATTATAATCAAACAAAAAATTCCAAGCCCATGCAGGAGTTCTTCCTTTTGTTTATTATTATTTTGGTTTCACGTTCATGTGTTGGTTTGAAAGGTCAGTGGTGGCAAAATTACAGAAAAGGCTTCTATAGAAAGTCAGCAGAAAACAAAAGACAATCTGTTCAAAGGCTGAGAATCTGTGTTCAGTGTCTGGACATGTGCCAAATACAGGATGTTGGCCTGCATGAAAAACTAGCATATGTTACTGCTTACTGTATGTAAGTAGCTCACTAAAGCTAGCTGTTCTGTATACATTAGAACCCTGACACAGATGGTGGCAGAGAGGCAACAGAGGTGATTAACCTGTACTATCTGGAGTTACAAAGTTAATGCTTGGACTCCTTTTAATAGAAAGCAAAGCAGAATTTTAAACGGTTATCAAATACCCAACTAAAAGTCCTCCTTTATCATCTTATATTATACATTGTGGTGCTTATTCTGCTTTGTGGAATATCAGTAATCACATGTAGAATATAGAGATCAGCGAATGAGCCCCTGCACTTTTTCTGTATGGATATTTCTCCTTACTTTTTAAGCAATATCAAATGAGTGAGGTTCTTCAATGATTTATCAATTAATACCACTTGTTATGTGGGCCATATATGGGATACTTAGTGGCCAGTTAGTTAGATCAGTAAGACTGTGGTCCTGATTCTCCTCTTACAGCAGCTCTAAACCAGTGAAAATTTATTGCCTTCAAAGAATTATTCCTGACTTACACTGGACAGTCCAAATAAGAGGAGAATAGAGCCCCTAGCTTCAAACATAGAACACTTAACAAATCAGTTAGCTAACTTTAGTAATATATCTTTAGAGGGGGTGAGATGCACCTAATTGTGAATAAAGGACTAACAAATTACTATTTTGTGGTGATAATTTAGTTGTCCTTACATGAACTTATGTATTTCAGAGTTGTCACAGACCTTCCTTAATTCAGTCAGAACTTAAAAGGAGCAGGTGCCTGTGTATGTGTGTACATGTGCATGAGACTTCGTGCCTAGCTCAATGAAAATCTGATCAGTGGTGTTTAGTTCACACTTAACATAAAGTTTAAAAAGTATAATCCATCATCTTAATGCCCCCTTCATTTTCACTGTGCAAACCAAAAAACAGATTGCAACCAAGATTAATATTTCCATCAAGACTTCCTTAGCAATATATCTAGTTCCTCTATATATCATGTTAGTATATTAGTGCCTTTTATGTCCTGTAGTTTCAGTTAGAACCATGCTACCAATATACGCGGTAACTTCAGGAAGTACAGTATTGGTTTTGAGAAGTCCTGGGTTTTGGGGGGTAAGGAAACGAGGGCTAGTATCTTCCACATCTTTCTGCTGACAAATAAATTGGAACCTAAATAGGCTCAGCAAGGAGGAATAAGTCCTTTGTTGTTCACAAATGGTGTAGGAAAATCTATTTCTTTTCAGGATAGCAACCTGTTATATTACAGCCATTTACTTCCCACTAGTACAATACTGAATTTTTGTCTTTGAGGGCAGAGCTGGATCCTCTTTAAGACATCTTTCAAATAAATAAGTATTCAAATCACACTACATAAATATTGGGGTGCTCTTCGGAAAGGCTGCTATCACAGGAAGATTTACAATGACCCTCTTTTCAACTATCTGGAGAGCGGTTTTCTTCTATACCCAAGAAAGAACTAGACGTTTAGGAATGTTTGAGATCTTTTACCAGTATTGACAAAGTGTGGTAGAACAGCCCTTGCATTTGGTTTCTTGTCTAAAGCTCAACAACTTTGTATTTTATATTTTTGCCAATGTAAGCATGAGGAATGTAATGAAGTGTTGCTGTGCTGCAAGTATCTCAGCAGATGTTGAAATCAGTTCCAGTTCCTGAAAACACTTCTCGCCAACATAGTCTTCGTATTCACGATAACTGAAACATATGGGATTCATCTACATCATTCTTACAGGTATATTCTCTCTCTTTTTAAACTCCCCAGGCTTACTTGCTTCCTTGTACTTTATGATCATATGTGCCTGCGTGCTTGTACCCAGGCACATAGCCCGACGCGTCAACCAGGTCTTCTCGTCCTGCTTTGCCTCTTCCTTTCCCACTTGGATCAAACCTCTCTTTGTGGGAACCAGTGAATTTTGACGTGTCTGTAAGTCGTGATACAGTTGGAGATGAAATGGTTTTCTATTGGGAGAAAGACGACAAAAGAAAATACTTTTCATTGACAAGAAAACTACTTTTAACATTATAAATCATTAACTACTGTTGATATCGGAATTGCAGAGTAGTGATACATTTTAAGAGACCGAAAACAAATGAGAAACGTTGGTTTTGTGGCACTAGATGTAATGACTTCATTAGTTACAAATTGGAGTACAGAATGGCTTTGGGCATGAAGGCCAAAATTTCAAAAGTGGTTCCAGATTTTGGGTAGGGAAGGTGGAACATCTGGATTCATGTCCCTACTCCAATGAATATCCAGGTAAGTGCCCTGATCATCAGGCTATGGAGTCACACACTTTCTAGCCTAATAATAATAATTATTTTTTAAAAAGTGGAAAAGCTTCAGCAGAACAGATTTAGAGAGCCCTGCCTGAAAATATCCCATAGCCCAATAGTTAGGGTAGTCTCCTGGGAGATAGGTGACCTGGGTTCAAATCCCTGCTCCATATGAGACTAGGAGAACCTCAGTCTCCCACATCCTAGGTGAGTGCTCTGGCTACTGGGCAAAAGGGGGGGGTACCACTAAAATCACATTTTTTGGCAAGAAATAGGTGACCTGGCTTTTACTCAATAGCTGGGATGAAAGGAGAGAAAAAGGTATTTCACAAAGCCCTATGGGATCATGAGAACTTCATTTTTGAGCAGAAGCAGAGGTAAGATAGTGGCCATCTTTGACAATTTAGTTTTGTAGATTTATAGTTAAGTCAGAGGAGAAGAGAAAAAATACAAACACGCAGTTTTACACCTCTGTGTTTTTTGCATTGTGACAGAAGACAGAGAAGGTGTGACATCTTTGGTGCTGTCAGTTGATGCACCTGGCACTAAGATGATCAATGTCCAATAATACTTGCTAATCTATCTCATGTGGGTGCTGCAGTATTAGTAATTGTTTATACTGTATTTTAAAGACAAAGTGCCAATACTATTTTTGTGTGGCCCAGTGCATGTTAGGGGAAAGAGAGTGCTTTCTTTGAGATAAAGCAACCTTCAGGACAAAAGATAATAGTTAACATGCAATTGTTTGCTGTCTTTTATGTTTCTTTCTTGATTTACAAAATACTCACAGTACAAAGGATTCTTGACATGAAACACAATCTGGTAAAAAAAATTATAAAAAAATAATTCACGAAAGATTTCATAATTTCAAAGTTGTTTCTGTTTTTGAAAGACTTTTTGAAAAAAATCAAAAATTGTTTTTATCTAAACTCAGTTTTCAGAAAACCAATGTTGATAATAATTTTGATAACATTGGGAATAAAATTGATAAAAATCACCAAAAAAACCCCACCTCTTGTCTAGACTTCAGCAATGCAATATACCTTCAGCCCTTAGGAAACTTCAATTAGCACAAAAAGCTGCAGTGCACATCCTCAGTTACACAGGTGACTGAGAGCACACCAGACCTGTCCTCTGCTCTCTACGCTGGCTTCCCAGAGAATTTCTGATCAAGTTCAAGGTCTCAGTCCTTATCTTCAAAGCGTCCTGGTGTGGGCTTGGGATATCTAAAAGACTGCCGGCCGTAACGGACAATTACTCTCTTCTGGTACAATGGAACTCTCAACAACAAGAGTAAAGCTTTTCTGTGCAGGAAACAGAACCTTCTCTAGGAGTGATCTCAGATCATGGGATGAACTCTCCCAGGAACTAAGCATCATCACAACCTCACCACTCACCTTCTCTAATATAAACACATAGCAACAGGTACATTTAACAACACCACCCCCCTGCCAAAACAAGACACTCCATCACACACGCTTCTCCCTCTGGGGAGCACATGAGAGAACAAACAACATGACAGATGTGTAATCACACTGCTTAATGCACTACTGGAAGACGCTCAGATACTACAGCAATAAGTGCAGTATAAAAACCTACACAGAACAGAAAAAAAAATCACAACCCCCTCCCTCCACCATGACCCCAAAATACCCCCAAAGTTGTTTTCCATTTTTTTTAAATTTGTTTGTTTGTTTAATAAAGAAAAATAAGACTATTTAGCCACAAAATAGTTTTGTTAGAAAAAATTTGACCAGTCCACCTGGTCACATTAGCAGGTTTTTATAACAACACATTGTAAAAACAGACAAGCAACTTCCATTAAATACAACACAACTCAAATACGTACTCCCTTTGTCAAGAGAGCTGAGAGAAGAAAAGCACTACTTTCACTTTGTCCTAAAGGTTAACATACAGGTTTTAATACACCTGTCAGAAACATACAGCTAAGGGTAGCATAAAATCCCTCTTTACTCTGTAAAGGGTTAATTCCTCTTTTACCTGTAAAGGGTTAAGAAGCTCAGATAACCTGGGTGACACCTGACCAAAAGGACCAATAAGGGGAGAAGATACTTTCAAATCTGTGGGGGAAGGTTTTGGTCTGTCTCTCTCGGAGACAGCCAAGAAACCAGGTGGGGAAATTACATCTTTTTAAGTCTATCTGAACTAAGCATCTGGTCTTGCAGAAATAGTAAGTAATAGCAGAAAAGAAATGCGTTAGATTACGTTTTGTTTTAGCTTGTGAATTTTTCCTGTGCTAAGAGGGAGGTGTATCCCTGTTTTTATAACTTTAAGGTTTTGCCTAGAGGGGAAATCTTCTGTGTTCTTAGTCTTTTGTTATTCTGTAAAGTACTTACCATCCTGATTTTACAGAGATGATTCTTTTACCTTTTCTTTAATTAAAATTCTTCTTTTAAGAACCTGATTGATTTTTCATTGTTCTTAAGATCCAAGGGTTTGGGTCTGTGTTCACCTGTACCAATTGGTGAGGATATTATTCTCAAGCCTCCCCAGGAAAGGGGGTATAGGGGCTTAGGGGATATTTGGGGAAGGTAGGGCTCCAAGTGGCCCTCCCTAAATGTTTGTTTAAATCACTTGGTGGTGGCAGCAATACTAAGGCTAGAAAGGAATTTGTGCCTTGGGAAGTTTTTAACCTAAGCTAGTAAAAATAAGCTTAGGGGGTCTTTCATGCGGGTCCCCACATCTGTACCCCAGAGTTCAGAGTGAGGAAGGAACCCTGACAACACCAAAGGCAGATATGGTCTCCAATGTCAAGGACCCTCCACCACTGAGAGCAACCTGCCCCCATGACCAGTTAAATAATGAAGCTGAATGTTTCCAAATTATATTTTGCTTTACGCGAATGACATTTGATGGGGACATGCAGCATAACAACAACATAGTGGAGGTGGCCTTAAAAAATTATGTAAACTTTTTGTTAGATATTGAATAAACCAGTTTATACACTTCTCTCCTCCCCTCCCTGCAAACAAACCCAACACACCTGAAATGTCTGTTGAGTCACTGTGAAATGATGGAAACCGCTGCAAGTGTGGTTCAGAGCTCTGTTCAGAATACCACCAGGTTCAATCATCACTGGGATTCCTTGTCTGCTATTGTCCACTTTTTAAGGTTTCAGCCATTTTGACTTTATGAATTATACCTGTGCAGTGTACAGCTACAGTAAGGCATGGAGCTATGCCATGCCAAGAGTCAGACCATTGTGAGATCAGAGGTAGCTCAACCAATCACCACCCTTACTCTGCAGTTAGTTTGCATGGAACAATTTCATTGATTGTATGAGGAAGACTGCACAGATGGTGGTTTACTTGGTCCAACTGCCATCCGCACAAATCAACACAATTCTCCCAAAACAATACAACCCCCACACAAATTAACACCCACACCCACACAATGGGATTATTGTGTGTGCTGGTTGTGGCAAACATCATTCATGTTTGCAGCTTTTTTTATACGTATGACTTCACTAATTATACTGGGGAGACAGGACAGGCTTTCAGCCACTAGTACACAGAATAAGATGTTCTACCGTGCAACTTTGGGGCTTAGTTTTGTGGTGGAAGGGTTAGATCATGTGGAAATAGGCCAGCATTACAGAAAACGTTGGTAAGAGCTGCAAGAATGAGGCTTCTGGAGTATTTATTTCTCAAATAATGTTGTTGAAAGATATTTGGGCCCTTTTTGACGCTTTTTTTGAGCTTTAGCCCTATAAGAATCCAGGGGTAAAGCTCCACTTTACCCTTGGATTCATACAGAAATGAAAATGCTGGCTGGAAAGAAGTGCCACTCTTGCAAATAGGTATATTTTATTGGTTTGTTTTGGCATGGCAGTACTTTATATGGGGCTTTATTTTGTTTGTCCTGATTTATCACAGATCACCCGTACACTGCAGTCACAGTGATACTAGGAAATACACCCCGATCAGCACTTGCCTTAGCTGCACAACTAGACAAAACCAAAGTGTAATAAAATGAATAAGCTCAGACAACAGGACAGCGGAGTTGGACTCTTGGCCTGATGCCCAACAAGGATCTTACTGTTGTTAATATGTACCCAAAGCATTAATGTATCTGACATGTACTCTGTATATAGATAGTCACATGCTGGTGGGTGGGCAGCTTAGATACTCCACAGCTACTTGTATTAATGCTGACCACAACTGTCCACTGCTGCAGCTGTCCTAATTCACAGCTGACTGGTGTGGGAGACATGCTAGACCTCAGGCACAGAGTTAGCTTGTTAATTTCCTTGTAGCAAATAACCCAGTTCTGCTTTCTTCCAGGCAGAACACCCATAGAGTTTTTGAAATGGGATTGTAAGAACAAGATTGTTGTGTGGGCTGGCAGCCATATCCACACCTTGCACTGCATGTAGATTACTTGCATATGTGTGTACTATTTGTAGAGCTGTTTCAGCACATCCACAATACATTACCACCTACTGCAAATGCAGCACTCTCAGGATATGACATGCCCGTCAGGAGCAGCAGGAAGCCGGGGGTTCTTGCTGCAGAATTCAGGACCAGTTTACTGTGGAGTACCCAGGCTCCTGTGTATAGTCAAGTCTCCCCTCCAGCCCCCACATCACTTGCTGTGAATATTTCAGTGGGCCAAAAAACATTGATAATTGCCAAAAAATAATTTAAAATACCAATGTAATTACACAGAGCACGGAGTTTGCAACAGGTGTGAGCAAAGGGTTAGTCAGGGCTTTGGTGCAAAACACATGGTCCTTTCCTCTCCATCCTCCACCACCCACAGACACGATTTTCAGTATAAGGAACAGCTAAATTAGGCAATTGGTGAGCAACAGCATGTGTCCCCATCTGTTATATAGGCTGGAAGTGGAGGGGAGAACCCCTCATCTCAGCCCCTTGGCTGCTCAGAACAACAGTTGCAGCAGCATATCAGCAAAGGGCAGGTTGTAAGACAAAATGCATTTGGGGCATTTATTGGTCAGGGTTATTTATAGGTGCCTAATTCCCTCTCTGTAAGTGAGAACCAGGAGCTTCCTGCTACAAGCATCTCCCCCATTTGGACAGTGCTGACCCAAGGTCATTGAAAAAATAAATAAGCCAGAGCAGATTGTATGGTCTGTGGGATGAGCGAATGACCCCAAGTAAGCAGAAAAAAAGTTAATCAAGCTGTGATGCTTGCCGAAGTATTCTTCAATCTCCCCGGACACTGGAAGCAACTGTAGGGGCTGCTGGGGCTGGAAACTTGCAAAAAGCAAAGCTTATTAGTAAGTAGTCAAAGGGGTAAACTTAGTTTTTTCCCATATGTGTTTATAGAACATTGTTGCTAAAATAGTTCTTTACCCGCACACCACAGGATGCTACCAACAATTAAGGCTGTTTGTTTTGTAAACAGAAATAATCCACATGCAAGAGACAATCTTTTCAGTGTGAAGTTATTTAAGATCACGGTCCCTATTGTAAAACACACACCTTGTGTAGCACTCGCCTCATCTTCATCTCTGCTTACTTTGCTGAACTTCGGTTTTACATGTTATACATTCTCACATCACGAGACGCCCTCTACGTTTTAGGTGACTTCCTTAAACTTCAGCAGATTAGTCTTCAGGACAGAATTCAGTTCTGATAGGTTGTAAGGGCACATCTCAAAGAGTTGGATGAAAAATGATATGCTCCAACTTTTTCTCTCTTCCCCCCCCCCCCACCCCCATGAACAGCAGTGACAAGTCGAGGTTTAATAGACTTGTCCATATAACCCAATTCAAGCCCTAGGATTGCTGAAGTTAGGATGGAACACACACACAGAGTCAATTTCTGAGCAGATGTACAATTGATTTAACCCCACTGGTTTCACTGGGACTGCAGAAGGTGTACGTCAGTGCAGAATGTCTCCAATGTCAACATTACAATGCACAAACAATAGTGCTACATTTGTTTTCAGAAGTTGCCAGTCATTTATCTGGGAACTTTCTTCATTTTGGGAGTTATTTCCCCAGGTATCTACACATTTTTCTATTGTTACCTCATAGAACCCCAATGCTAGGTCTAATGCACATCAACAAAAAGGTCCATACGTCTTCATCGGTAAGGATCAAACCCGTTTTCAGTGCCATAGCAATACTCTCTCTAAAGTGTGGTAGATAGCAATAGATGTAATAAAACAGCCCCATCCTACAATTTAGCAACTTTTCCTCATTTCTCTAATTGTCTAGTTCAGCATTTTTCAAAGTTAGGGTCACGACCCAGTACTGAATTGCGGCATGTCAGGCGCTGGGTTGCTCTGGTCAGCACCGCCGACCGGGATGTTAAAAGTCCCCTTGGCGGTGCTGCCTAGCTAAGGCAGGCTAGTGCCTACCTGTTCCGACACCGCGCTGCGCCCTGGAAGCAGCCAGCAGAGGGTCCGGCTTCTAGGCAGGGGGGCCACAGGGCTCCACGCACTGACCCTGTCCTGAGCACTGGCTCCACACTTCCATTGGCTGGGAACCGGGGGCGGGGGGGTTGCGGTACCTGCAAGCGAGAGTCGCGCACCTCCGCCTAGGAGCCGGACCTACTGCTGGCTGCTTCTGGGGTGCAGCACAGTCCCAGGCCAGGCGGGAAGCCTGCCTCTGCACCCTGGCTGCGCCACTGACTGGGAGCCACCAGAGGTAAGTCAGCGCCCCAACTCTACGCCCCAATCCCCTGCCCCAGCCCTGAGCCCACCCAAAACCTGGAACCCCTTCCTGCACCAAACCCCTCATTCCCAGCCCCAGCCCAGAGCCTGCACCCCCATCCCAGAGCCCTGACCCCCTCCCGCACCCCAATCCCCTGCCCCAGCCCAGAGCCCCCTCCCATACCATGAACCCCTCATTCCCAGTCCCACCCCACAATCCTCACCCCTGCACCCCAACCTTCTGCCCCAGCCCTGAGCCCCTCCTACACCCCAAACTCCTCATCCCCAGCTTTGTTGGGTTGCGGGCATCAACAATTTTCTTCAACTGGGTGCCCAGAAAAAAAAAAAAGTTTGAAAACCACTGATCTAGTTTTCCAATAAATTCAGGTCTGTGGACTTTGCTATAGGCCTTCACATCAACTTGCTAATGATTTTAAACTCTCATGTTGCAAAGTCACCAACCAACCACAATTCCCAATGAAGCCATTGGAAAATGAGGTTGCTCATTACCTCTGAAAAATCAGACCACAAGCCTTCAAAACAGTGTCTCAATTTCACAGTCTTAGAACAAAGAAAATAGTGATCCCACCCATCATGTGCATTTCCATCACAAGCTGGAGCCATCTATTGAGAAGAGTTCCAGCACCGGGGAGTCAAGAAGTATATGTAAGAAACATCAAGTAGTATCCATGGAGACTGAGAGTCTCTCTCCAAATTAACTGAGTAATGCGTAGGTCTTTTCTCCAATTGTATCTGAAGGTATTGAGACGAATCCCACCCTTGTTTGTATTACAAGGGGGTGATGACAAGCCTGTCTGGCCTTCTGTTAGCACAGTTTCCCAAGAGACATATTGATTGTCCACCATGCTTCCAGAAGTGTGAACATCCAACAGACAGAGAATTCTACCTTGGCTATAAGAACATAAGAACGGCCGTACCGGGTCAGACCAAAGGTCCATCTAGCCCAGTATCCTGTCTACCGACAGTGGCCAATGCCAGGTGCCCCAGAGGGAGTGAACTAACAGGCAATGATCAAGTGATCTCTCTCCTGCCATCCATCTCCACCCTCTGACAGACAGAGGCTAGGGACACCATTCCTTACCCGTCCTGGCTAATAGCCATTAATGGACTTAACCACCATGAATTTATCCAGTTCTCTTTTAAACTCTGTTATAGTCCTAGCCTTCACAACCTCCTCAGGTAAGGAGTTCCACAAGTTGACTGTGCGCTGCGTGAAGAAGAACTTCCTTTTATTTGTTTTAAACCTGCTGCCTATTAATTTCATTTGATGACCCCTAGTTCTTGTATTACGGGAATAAGTAAATAACTTTTCCTTATCCACTTTCTCCACATCACTCATGATTTTATATACCTCTATCATATCCCCCCTTAGTCTCCTCTTTTCCAAGCTGAAGAGTCCTAGCCTCTTTAATCTCTCCTCATATGGGACCCGTTCCAAACCCTTAATCATTTTAGTTGCCCTTTTCTGAACCTTTTCTAGTGCCAGTATATCTTTTTTGAGATGAGGAGACCACATCTGTACGCAGTATTCGAGATGAGGGCGTACCATCGATTTATATAAGGGCAATAATATATTCTCAGTCTTATTCTCTATCCCCTTTTTAATGATTCCTAACATCCTGTTCGCTTTTTTGACCGCCTCTGCACACTGCGTGGACATTTTCAGAGAACTATCCACGATGACTCCAAGATCTTTTTCCTGACTTGTAGCTAAATTAGCCCCCATCATATTGTATGTATAGTTGGGGTTATTTTTTCCAATGTGCATTACTTTACATTTATCCACATTAAATTTCATTTGCCATTTTGTTGCCCAATCACTTAGTTTTGTGAGATCTTTTTGAAGTTCTTCACAGTCTGCTTTGGACTTAACTATCTTTAGCAGTTTAGTATCATCTGCAAACTTTGCCACCTCACTGTTTACCCCTTTCTCCAGATCATTTATGAATAAGTTGAATAGGATCGGTCCGAGGACTGACCCTTGGGGAACACCACTAGTTACCCCTCTCCATTCTGAGAATTTACCATTAATTCCTACCCTTTGTTCCCTGTCTTTTAACCAGTTCTCAATCCATGAAAGGACCTTCCCTTTTATCCCATGGCAGCTTAATTTACATAAGAGCCTTTGGTGAGGGACCTTGTCAAAGGCTTTCTGGAAATCTAAGTACACTATGTCCACTGAATCCCCCTTGTCCACATGTTTGTTGACCCCTTCAAAGAATTCTAATAGATTAGTAAGACACGATTTCCCTTTAGAGAAACCACGTTGACTATATTGCTCAACAGTTTATGTTTTTCTATGTGTCGGACAATTTTATTCTTAACTATTGTTTCGACTAATTTGCCCGGTACAGACGTTAGACTTACCGGTCTGTAATTGCCGGGATCACCTCTAGAGCCCTTTTTAAATATTGGCATTACATTAGCTAACTTCCAGTCATTGGGTACAGAAGCTGATTTTAAGGACAGGTTACAAACCTTAGTTAACAGTTCCGCAACTTCACATTTGAGTTCTTTCAGAACTCTTGGGTGAATGCCATCTGGTCCCGGTGAATTGTTAATGGTAAGTTTATCAATTAATTCCAAAACCTCCTCTCGTGACACTTCAATCCGTGACAGTTCCTCAGATTTGTCACCTACAAAAGCCAGCTCAGGTTTGGGAATCTCCCTAACATCCTCAACCGTGAAGACTGAAGCAAAGAATCCATTTAGTTTCTCCGCAATGACTTTATCGTCTTTAAGCGCTCCTTTTGTATCTCAATCATCAAGGGGCCCCACTGGTTGTTTAGCAGGCTTCCTGCTTCTGATGTACTTAAAAAACATTTTGTTATTACCTTTGGAGTTTTTGGCTAGCCGTTCTTCAAACTCCTCTTTGGCTTTTCTTATTACATTCTTGCACTTAATTTGGCAGTGTTTATGCTCCTTTCTATTTGCCTCACTAGGATTTGACTTCCACTTTTTAAAGGAAGTCTTTATCTCTCACTGCTTCTTTTACATGGTTGTTAAGCCACAGTGGCTCTTTTTTAGTTCTTTTACTGTGTTTCTTAATTTGGGGTATACATTGAAGTTGGGCCTCTATTATGGTGTCTTTCATATTTCTTTTGGATTTGTTCAAAAGACAAACAATAGCTTCAGTTTCCATTTCTTTGTCTTCCAGGTTTTCTTGGTCCAGGTATGTTCACAGATTGTGAAATTTGTACATGCTCAGATAGACGAATACTCAGAAGATACTACTTCTACTACACTTACTAGTTTTCTAAATGCTTTGTTTACATTAACAGAACACTAAAGAAATAGTGAAGTTGAGTGTAGACCATGTCTTTGAAAACAAACAGATAGCATAGGCAGATTTAGTTCCTTCCACAATCTAATTTGCTCTCACTCTGTAGTGATTAATGAATGGGTTTCTCATTCTTATCAAAAGATCAATCCAGAGAATTTCACACTCGCTGCTATACAGAATTAGGAAATGCAAGATGCTCCTTTGGCCAAACTCATTTACTTCTAATGAATTCTTGGTTAATATAAGAATAAAATACTTTTCTACATCCATGAAACAAATGGCATTGGAATGTGGGATTGGGAAGATGTGGACAAAACGATCATGGTAAGATGTACATTTTCAAGCAGGTCTGTTTTCCTACAAAGACATGGACTTTCATCTTTCCAGGTCTCTTCTGTCAGAGGTCAATTGAGATACCACAAAGCATGATTTGGTTAAGGTCAATTGTTCTTTATATATCCAGGTATTTAAAAGAATTAAGCAGGCCAATAGAAACACTGGTCTTCAATAACTTTTTAGTATTCTGACTTAACTACAACTTATACTAAGCCTGGACTAAAAAAAATATCCAAAGTACCTGTAAGGCAGGGGGCCTGAACAAGATGATTTTTTTCAAAGCAAGCATGTGGTTGTTTACACAGACTTCTTTTAGCCTCCAGAAAACCAAACTGAGTCCCCCATATTGCTTCTTCATCCCTGCTATTCTAATGCAAGCAAGGAAAAGAGGAACTCTTGCCTTCAAATGAAAGGGATCCAGTGGACACTAGTTTGTTATAAGTAAACCTGTAGGATATTTATACAGCTTCTTCAGCTGGCTTATGAGACGTTCCAAATTTCAACAGAACTCCCTGTATGTGCTGTTGTGTATGCAACTTGCTCTATCAAAGTGTTGTCTCTTCAGCCATGGACAAAACTAAGTATGGGGGCTGGACTGGCAATTGGTCCATGGATAAACTATAGGTGGGAGCATGTTAACTCTTCTCAGTAGCACATCTGCACTATACAGTATGGAGCAAAGAAACAGCTGCCCCTGCATGGACTCTTCTTCTGTACAAGTTGTTTTTTAAATTCACATTAGTAAATGGCCTGCATGTTTGAGATGATGGCCAATTTATTTATTTCTGATTTTGTTTTGCCATGTGGGCTATAACTTTATCCACTCTACTCCTTTATTTGTTCTGAGTAAGCTCTTTTGAAATACAGAAGGTATGATCTCTGCCCCAAAGAGTTTACAATCTAGGAAATATCTTATAGTCTAAAATATTACTATGTAATCTGAACCATGTATCTCTTTGTCTGGAGTAAATTGGTTTTATATCCCACATGGGCCAGGGGTAGGAGTTCAAACAGGACTTCAGCCTGATAACTTGAATTTTAGAAAGAGCTTTACAATTACTGGTGAGAGGATTACAGGTCTGTAGATCACACCTTCCCAATACATTCATCATTATATGGAGATATACCTATCTCATAGAACTGGAAGGGACCTTGAACGGTCATGGAGTCCAGTCCCCTGCTTTCACAGCAGGACCAAGTACTGTCCTTGACAGATTTCTGCCCCAGATCCCTAATGGTCCCCCTTCCTAGAAGTGGACAGGAAACCCCTCTTCTGAAAAAGGGTTAAGTTGTCCAGCAGCCTGAAAAGGAGGATACTTGGGTGTTACAGCAGTGACAGAACTTGGAAGAGAAGCCAACCCTTAGACCAAAGCATCTAAATTTCCCTTTTCCTTCAAAGCTTCAAGGATTGCTATTTAACTGGAGCACCCAAATGATCTCCCCATCCCGCTAAGTTAAATGAGTTTTACTTCTTGCTATATGGCCTCTTGGTCAGTGTTTGTTTCTGATGTAAATAACATCTTATAACATTTGAAGAGAGGGACGAAGTTATGTGCTTGTCCCCACCTGTGCCTAAAAAAAACAAAAATGTAGCACTGTATTTAAATTAACTCTGTGGTTACTTTAAATACAATGCTACTTAACCCACTTAGCCAGCCACCTATCTTCTCCTTCATAATGATGGTTTTTAGCTGAAGAGCAGGCAAACAGTTCTGCTCTTTAATTTAGCAACCCTTCCAGCTGCTTGAATTGTATGGTAATTAGCCACACTTAGAGGCACCGTATAAATAAAAAAACCTAACTAAATTATTCTCAAGACAATACTTCACATACAACTGACCTTCTGTTGTCAAGACACCATTTTATGATCCATCCCCTAATGAATATTTTCAATCACAAAAAAAGCGTGTGCATGCACATACCTATATATCCGGGCTATATCTGGTAATACCCATTTGCACATGTAATTACCCCAACTTGGAATGGCACAAAGCTGAACAGAGCTCCACTTTTAAAAAAAGATTAATTAAGTTATTGAATCCAGCATTTTCCTGCAGAGCAGAGTTAAACTTCTAGCCCTTCTACAAAGAATCCATTCTGGATTGCCAAATTAAGCTGCCCAAGGCATTTTCTGAAATATCAAGAGCTGCTTGGTGTAGAATGGGTAGATAAAGTGCTGAGAGACACAAAAGACCCATGACAAAGTCTGGGTCATCTTGATTTGTCACAGGCACTTTCCCAAAATACCGCTTACCTCTTTCACCACCAAAATTGGAATGGAATTAATTTATGGGATTCTCTGGACTCCCAAGAATTACCTCTCTTCCCTTCACTCAGTTATCTTCACTCTCCCCAACATCTGAGCCATCAGTTGCAATTTCGGTTTCCATGCTTCTGCCAACATGAGGGAAAACCCCTTTACAAAAATCAATGTTCCAACACATCTGTTTGCAATGCATAACCATTTGATAATGTTTTGCAGGAATGCTGATGCAGCTCACATTTTAGAATACAGATCAACATTTCCACTCATCTTCGTATCTGGCTGCCAACTGTTGTCTTTCCAGTCATATCAATCAACAGATAATTTTGTCATTCTAAAAACATTCTGAAGAAAAAAAAATGAATCCCTTATAGCAAAAGTTCCTGTGCCCAGCACCTTCCAATCTCAAAAGTAAGGACTAGTAGATCTCACTGCTGAAGCAGAGATCTCCCTAAGCAAGAATGGGCAGTCCTTTAAAATAGATGTGCTCCACTATAAAAAAATCTCAGCCAAAACTCAACCCAAGGTAAGCCATCAAAAGCCCTTGATCTTCCACTGAAGTCTACCAACATCTGAGTCCCACTTCATAATATTTACATCATCCAGCAACTGAAATAGTGGGATATGCCTAAAATATTATTTGGGCCCCAAAAATGGCCCCCTGAAGCCTAAAAAGACCATCAAATACACACCCAAGAAATACAGATTAATTCTGTCTTCAGCAGAACTTAATGCACAGCCCTGATATGCACACACAAAATCAGTTAAAACATGAACAGTCAAAAGCATCAGAAAACGAAAACAAAAAAATAACCCTTGGAAAACATTTCACTGGCCTCTCCACTAACGTCTTAAAATGTATTGCTCTTCTCTGCACGGTGGTAAATCTCAACATTAAACTAGACTGGCATGAAGAGCTGGTAGGATCAAATCCTTTCTGGGTGCCATTGCAAACAACTTTGTATCTCAATTAAATGTCATTCTGGCTACTAACTCTCAGAATAAGCTTTTATTCTGGAAACCTGATAATTGAGGAAAGTATCTGGAGTTACTGGATTAGTAGACAGACTACTGTGGAAAGCTTCCAACTCCGGTTTACACGATATTATAGGTTGTTGAATCTGTTAATGCCTCGTGGTCACCAAGAACAACAGGTATGCTATAACCCCTCCTCCAACATTCAGGGGAACAGAATAAAACTGGGTTCCACCTCAATCAGAACCCTCCCCAAAGCAATGATGGAGAGCACCTCACAGCATATTTTAAGAACCACAGGATCCCATCTGAGTTTCACTTATGAGATCATAGCTGTTAAATGTATCAATTTAGAAGTCCTGCATAAGGAATAAAAACTAATTCCAATCGGCCCTCATTTCCCCAGGTTTGATTTTCTTCCACCCCACTCCCCAAATTCCATTCTCTCCCCTACCCCCTTTCCCCTCATGTTATCTATGCTATAGCTTGCTGATACAAGAGGGAGCAGTGCAGGGGAGAGTCATTCTGCCTACCTACCACAGAAAAAATCATAAAGAGATGTCCAAAAAACCAGTGGTGGCATCTGTTCATCTCATCCAAACAGCTTGGTTTCTTGAAGCTTCATTGGTTTAGAGTGAAAAATAAATTAAATGGTTTAAAAAAAGACCAAAACACTACTGTGTTGGCATATCTCAGTGAGAATACTAAGCACTTACACAGTGCTACACTGTGCATCTGCAAACCACTCAATGCCCCTCAACACATGTAGGAAGCAGGTATGTGTGCATTGTTAGCCATTGCTCATTTAAGCACCTAATTACTGACAACACCAAAGATTAGAAGGGGCCTGGAGTAAGCTTTATAGAATGTGTACAAATCAAAGTAAGTAGTGAGTTAGTTAATATAGTTCACAAGGTTAAGCGCTCCAGCGAGGCTGAAATGTAACATAATTTTGGCAGATGTCAAATACGATAAAGGGTGAAACATTTATCCCATTTCAGTCAATTGCAAAGTTACTACTGATTTCAAACGGAAACAAGATTTGGCCCTTAATTAATTGAACCTTAGAACTGCAGCATCATTATAGTTATCACATATTTCAAAGATCCTGTAAAAACCTGGTAAGTACTACAAGGATTATGAAGATTGCTCTCTCTGAATCAGTCTCTCTTCTCCAGAAACTCTCACTGTGTATTGGCATTTGTCCCAGAACCTCTCCTTGGAAAAACTGTTTAAAATTAAAGTTTTAATTAAAAGACCTAGGCTCAGTTTCAGTAAGATAGTTGAACACATGCCTAACTTTAAGCAAGTGAATTGTCCCATTGACTTAGCTTCAGCGGGAGTACTCAGATACTTAAATTTAGGCATGTTTTTAAAACTCTTCCAGAAACTGGTCCTATGTTACTTTTTATCATGTATGCTATTTCATTTTGCATTTCACTCAGTTTTGACAGTGAAAATAAATGAGCCCATGTAACTGGGACAGATGTTACATTGTTTGGGTGACAACAGTAGGGAAATGGGGTGGAGAGGAGGAAAGCAACGAAACTTGACATTAAAAATAAACAAATCTAGCAACACTAGGCTTTGTAAAACTTGATTTTGTTACATAAAACCTATCTATTGGGACTAAACTATCTAACAGTATCTCTACCAATATTAAAAACACTGAACAACGTTATGGGTCTCACAGTCTTGAGGGGGGGAGGAAATAGAATTAAGAACAGACCATACAAAACTGAGAATTCTGCCCTTAACATTCCTATGTCCCATATCGTGCGCTAGGTTTATTCTAAGACTTAAGTCCTTGCTTTCTTTTGGTTTTGTGAATTTAATCAAAACCTTTTAAAGTTGTTTAACAAGTTTTGTCTTTAACTCCCATTTTTCTTGCAGCACAACTTATAACGAATATTACTCTGCTCAGATCACATGCTAGAGCTCTCTTAATTATTTTGACTCTCTTTTCTTATTGGGTGGTACTGAGCAGCATAGCAGGACTATGTAGTATCCTGTGTAATAATGTGATACTGAGATATTTCATGAGCTTTGTTGCCATTTATTTCAGCACAAACATTTCAGCAGCAAATATCTACAATGACCAGTGATGGGACACTAGATGGGGAGGGCTCTGAGTTACTTCAGAGAATTCTTTCCCAGGTGTCTGGCTGGTGGGTCTTGCCCACATGCTCAGGATCTAACTGATTCCCATATTTGGGGTCGGGAAGGAATTTCCCAGGTCAGAGTGACCCTGGTTTTTTTTCACCTTCATCTGCAGCATGGGGCATGGGTCACTTGCTGGTTTAAACTAAAGTAAATGATAGATTCTCTGTAACTTGAAGTCTTTAAACTAGGATTTGAGGACTCCAGTAAATCAGCCAGAGGTTGGGGGTCTATTTGAGAAGTGGGTGGGTAAGATTCTGTGGCCTGCAATAAAAGATTCTGTGGTCAGGCTAGATCAGTAGTGGGCAACCTGCGGCCCGTCAGGGTAATCTGCTGGCGGGCCACCAGACAGTTTGTTTACATTTGCACGGCCGCCCGCAGCTCCCCTTGGCCAGGAATGGCGAACTGCAGCCACTGGGAGCTGCGGACAGCCATGCAAATGTAAACAAACTGTCTGGCAGCCCACCAGTGGATTACCCTGACGGGACATGTGTGGCCAGCGGGCCGCAGGTTGCCCACCACTGGGATAGATGATCACGATGGTCCTTTTTTACCTTAAATAAAGTCTCTGAGTCAGTGTTTAGGCTCCTAAAAGGAAACAGCTTTGGAAAGGAGAGTGAAATTTATTGTATGTCACTACTCAAGTACTACTGTACCGTTACTCCAGATATGATCGGGGCTTTTCCTTCGATTAGTTTATGTATTTCTTGAACTGCTTCCTCATTGCTCTTGTCTTTAAATCGTTTCTTGGAGAGTTCTTGAAGAGCGTCCTTAAATTGATCAAAAGTAATCGTCCTAGAAGATTTTCCCCTGGCAAAACACACACACAAAAATCAGAAGAAATTACAAAAAGGATACACAGTCCTCCAAGAGAAGGATAACAGATGCAGTCTGCAATAGTGAAGAACAGCCAACATACAAATACTACATAAAAGGAATTGCCCTTCATCCCATTAAGACTTTCAGTGCAGCGCCTCCCCAGGACAGCTTCATCTTGCTTTCTTGAATGTCACTGTAACAGTAATGAACCTCGCTTGGCTAGGCTTCAGAATTAAGGAGAACCTAAAGGAATTGGACTACTGCTCATACTTCTCTCGGAATGCTTGGACCAGTCTAAACCAAGGCCTAAAACTACAACTAAAACTTAGCTCAACCTAACTACGTTTCTCAGGGGGTGTGAAAAAAAAAATCTCACATACCCCTGAGAGACATATTTAAGCTGACCTAAGACTGGGTATAGACAACCCTAGGTTGATGGAAGAATTCTTCTGTCAGCCTAGCTCCTGCCTCTCAAGGGGTGAATTTACTACAGTGAGAAAAAAAAAAACCACTTCCATTCCTGTGCTGTGGTAGTGGTTGTAGTGTAGACGTAGCTGAAGATGTAATCTAATTTGGGTAATTATTTGTAAACTCAGTTTGCATAAATGAAATGAGTGACAGCAGTTTAGGCCAGATCTACACTAAAAAGTTAGGTGGACCCAAGCTACATCACTCAGGGGTGTGAAAAATCCATGCCCCTGAGCAATGTAGTTAAGACGACCTAACCCCTGCTGTAGACAGCACTAGGTCAACAGAGAATTCTTCCTTCCATCAACCTAGCTACTGCCTCTCAGGGAGGTAGATTAAATACCGTGATGGGACAACCCCTCCCATCATTGTACTGAGTGAGTGTGCAGTGGTTTGAATATAGACATAGCCTTAGTGTTGAACGCAAAAGGTGACTTTAGATGATATTGCATAGGTCTCCTCTTTGAAATGATGATTAGGACCTACCCTATCACACAACATGTATTTTGTGATATGAGCATTGTGCAAATCAAGCTTAAACAAATGATAAAGAAAACATGTCACTTTTAACTCCTCATCCTCAAAAAGCAGCATACATGTCTGATATCATATCCTATTAAACAAGTTAAATAATAAACTTATTTTAAAATAGGACTTCACTTCTCTCTGGTGTCCCATTTATGAGACAATATTCACAAATAAGAATTTATGGAAAAGGTTATTTGAGGGCTTGATATTCATGAAAAGCACAGAAATTCATAGTTGAAGCTGAAACTCTATCATTAATTCTTCGTGTTGTCTTGATAAATGATTAAAAGTGAAAATGAAAAGTGCACCACATTTCCAGGCTGGTGACTTGCTTGGTTGTTTTTATTTGCTAGAGTGGAAAAGTGTGCTGTAGAGGTGCCTATGGGTAGACTTTGATAAATTATTGCTTCTGAAAATACCTTTTAAGAAGAAGTCAGTATATATTTAGACACTTTCATACATTATACACCTGACAGACCATAGTGACCCATTTAGAAGAGCTCTGAAAGCTCCTAACAAGAATGTCTGAATAATCACTGTGAAGATGTGTTTAGTCAAAAGGGCATTTATGTAAATCTGCCTTTTGGCAGTTTAAATAAAAGTGCATTTCAGACAGAGAGCATAACTTCAGTTCACAGATCACTTTCCAATAGCAAGCACGTTCTGATTTTTAAATCAGACTAATTTAATTTTAAAATGAAATTATTAGACCATAGCAAGGGGAAATTACTTGCCATAGCTTAATTTGTATGGAGGTTGTTTTGAATTTTGCTAACAACAAAAACTACACCTCTTAAAGTGGATATAAATATATATCTTTCCACTTGCCTAATTTAGTTTCCCCAAACATTTAGACCAAAATTTACACTTCTTGCCTTTGAGACATATAGACATATCCCAGGCTAAAATTTAACGTACTAAGGGTATGTCTACGCTACAGCAGCCCAGCTACAGCACTGCTTCTGTGCTGCAGTAGCACTGTAGTACAGATCCTTCCTACATCAAGAGAAGAGGTTGTTCCGTCGATGTAGGTAATCCACTTCCCCAAGAGGCAGTAACTAAGTCAACAGAAGAATTCTTCCATCAATTTAACCCTGAACAATGCAGCTAAGTTGATCTAAGTTTAGGTGTATACCAGGCCTAAGTATAAAACCTTTCCAGAAAAGCTGATAGTATTGTTAATGCAATCCCAAAAAGCAGCATCTCCAATATAGAGGGATCCATTCCAGTACTTACAAAGTTAGGAAACTCTCAAAGTCAAAAACTGTTTAATGCAGAGATCTGTGTTGCTGGGCAACATCAGTCCAGTTTGCAGCCCAAGTGTTTCTTTTTGTGCCAATTTAAAGAAGCGTCTTGACAAAATTAGCAAAAAACCAGACAAGTCCTTTCAGTGATGACAACTGTTTATACAGGTGTAGGTGATGGATGGTGAGGACAGGGAAAGTGTGTGCTGGCAACAGAAAAATCAGGCTAGACAAACTGCACTCAGAAATCTAATTTGACTTTAATGACTAGATGTCATTATCATCATAAACAATAATGCAGGACCTCAAAAAGATGTTGGCAAACATATCAGATTCAACTGCTAATGTCATTTTCTGTGCAACTATCCTGTTATGGAACGTGCCTGACACAAGCAGGCATAGTAGAATGAGGACAATTCTTAAGCAGATTTGTAAACATGCACTCCAATTGTCTCTCATCAGAAGGGATGATAAAGAAATTGAAGCTAGATTTTGGTTTGAATTAAAGGAAGGCAGTTTGTTAATGTATTCTCACCCACCCCCACCCTGCAACAAAACAAATGGTGAGAATCTAAGATTTAGGGCACTGGAAGTGACCTAAAACAGCAAAGTCCAACAATTCTCATTTCACTTTTGTGTACTCTAGTACTATTTGATACAAAATAAATCTGAAATCCTCAGGCATGAAGAAAAGCTTTCTATGAACTGAGGCCCAAAGCCCACAAAGTTTACAACACCTAACGTTTAGATTGCACAGCCACCTAGTGGAATCCACAAACCTCAAGTTAGGCTCCCAGACTCCCTATACAATGCACGGGGAGAGGGAGAATGAGATCCATAAAAGCCAGCACGCTAGGTGGGGAGCTGCCTGAGCTCGCCAATAGCAGATGCCGAGGAGCAGATGTGTTCTAAGCCCCCCCTCCCCCAGGTAGTTAGGCACCTATATCCACTCACAATCCAGGGCTGGGATCCCTCTCCTGGGGTCAGGCACCAAAGCAGTTTCTTGTAAGATGGCAGCAGTAGACACCTAAATCTACACAGATCAGCCGAGGGAGGACGATGACTTCCCCCTTATAACCTTTAGCCCAGTGATTAGGGAACTCACCTGGGATATGGGTCCGATTCCCCCCTCTGCCTGATGAGAGCGGATATGAATAGGGAATGGCCACATCTCAGATGAGTGACTTACCCACCATGCTAGGGAATGTTCCCATGTGGGGCTCCCTCAAGTGCTGCTGTTGAAGCTGTTCATCTGTGCATATATAATTAAATAGTCACTGGGCCAGACAAAGAGAGAGAATGACTCTATAGTCCAGTGGTTGGGGCAATCATCTGAGAGGTGGGAAACTTGGGGCAATGCCTACATTAATATGGTGTGAGGATCATGCTGGAGCTGAGGCATGAGATAGGTGTCCAGGCACCTAGACTTCGTGTTGTGCACATGCCAACACGCAGAAACTTAGGTGGCTAGGGGACTTTAATGGTATTTAGGCACTGATGGATTTTAGGCGCCTCCATGGTAAGGCGGCAGCTGAGCAGGGGATTGATCTTGATGGCACCTAAATATTGGACTTCGGCACCTAATGCCCTTTTGTGGACCTGGGCCAGACTCTCCCTGCACACACCGTTGGCTTTTCACTTGACATGTCTGTATGCTCATTAACATGTTTTTGCGTTTGAAGGAACAGAGGTTGGTAGTTGGCAGAAGCATGTAAGAACTGTCAAACACGATTCACTTATCCTGTCATAGTCAAGGGTCGCTTCCTCTGGTAGTCATTGAAGATGAGTATCTATGACAGGATTTGTGCTTGTGGTTCCAAAAGGGAGGTGGGGAGGGAAAGAAGAGAAAAGAGCAAAGAGAGGCCGAAAGAATAAATACTGTAAAGATGGTGTTATCTAGTGACTACATATAAAACTCTTGGGGTTTTTACAGCAAAGAGGAATAAATTGTTTCCGAAAAGTGAATATGTTTATGCAATAATATTTTACATATGCTTTATATAGGGAGCCTTTCATCTCAAGAGAACCCCAAAGCACTTAATATTGTCTAAGTTCTGCTGTATGTACACACACACACACACACACACACACACACACACACACAAAATGACTTCAGCCAGTACTGAAATGCCTCCATCTTTGCGACAGAACACAGTAGCTGTTTGTGACTACTCACGTGCTAACAGAACACAGTAACACTAGGTAGCATGTTTTTTAAAAGACAGGAAGTGAAGAAGAATATGATCTCTAACTAAGACTGCAGGGGAATGAGGCAGGCAGACTGTACTGTAATTATCCACCTGGAATCTGGCCAGGAAGCTCGTTAATGGGATTAACATCCCTATTCTTATCAGAAATGCCAAGGGATCTTTAATGAGCACAATAGGTCAGCACCTTGTCTTGTGTCTCATCCAAAAATGCAGCACCTACAGCAATGCAGTGGCCCATCATAATGCCACACCGAGGCACAGGTTCAGCACTGACTCACAGCAAAAGGGGCTGCTGAGAGAATTTCCAACACTACTTTTTAGATGTGAGTTATACCTGGAGGTCTCCCATCCAATACTGCTTAGCTCATGAGGTCTGACAGAATCACAATCCCAGTTGAAATGACTGCATATAGTCAGTATAATCCATGGGAATTAATAATGTTGACTTTCTGCCAAACAAATTTTATTCTGGCATGAAAAGAACTTTTATCAATTACATTTTTTTCACAGCTGCACTTAGTTGATAAGAGAGTGACACTGATTTACCTTTTTTGTTTGGTTAAATGGGGAATAGTGGGGAAAGGGGTATGCAGATCTGACTCCTTCCAATCAACAAAATGGACAACCCTATCTCAAAAAGTCTGCAGTGTTCACTCTCACATTATAAGACAAGAAATACCTAAGACATAACCACAACATATATTCTAATTCCCCACCACAAAAGTGCATGCTGGAGCCACCACAAACAGATGCCTGAAAAAATGAAACAGTTTAATTTAGAGAGATCCAGGGCCGGCTCCAGGTTTTCTGCCGCCCCAAGCGGCAAAAAAAAAAAAAAAGCCGCGGCAGCGCGATCGCGCCGCTCCACTCTTCGGCAGCAATTCGGCGGTAGGTCCTTCGCTCCCAGAGCGACTGAGGGACCCGCCGCCGAATTGCCGCCGAAGACCCCGGACATGCCGCCCCAACAGCGCCCGAAGTGCCGCCCCTTCCTATTGGCCGCCCCAAGCACCTGCTTCTTTAGCTGGTGCCTGGAGCCGGCCCTGGAGAGATCTATTCCATATAAACAGTGAAGAAATTAACGCATGATTGGCAATATGAGCTATGCTATATGGTATATAGTGTTGTAGCTGTGTCATTCCCAGGATATTGAAAAGACAAGGTGTGGGAGGTAATATATTTTATTGGACCAACTTCTGTTGGTGAGAGAGACAAGCTTTTGAGGTACACAGACCTAAGGAAGAGCTCTATATAGCTCAAAAGCTTGTGTCTCTCACCAACAGAAGTTGGTCCAATAAAAGATATTGCCTCACCCACTTTGTCTATGCAATACTGGCAGTACAACTGGCTTCTAGGGAGCTCCTCACCAAATTAACTTCTGGGCTGAATTAATTATGCTTTCTTCTCAGTCCCAAAGCCGTTGTGCCCCCCCCCTTTTTTTTAAGTTGGCAGAAAGTCTGTTCAGCTGTAGCGTCTAGCGTGAAACCCTCCACCACCCCACAACCACTCCCAATATTATTCAGTTATATCTAATAGCTTCATTAACACAAAAAACTCTGGGTGGTATTTTCAAAGGGAAATAATGGAATTAGATGCCCAGTGAGATTTGGGCACCTAGACTATGAAAATCCAAGCTTCTGTGAATTTGACCAAGTGACTATACAGAGGAAAGAGTGAAGCTCACTATTATTACTATTTGCAAGGTGGTAGCACCTAAGAGCCCCAGTCATAGACCAGGGCCTCCCCGTGCTAGGTGCTGTACAAACACAGAACAAAAGGACAGTCCCTGCCCCAAAGAGTGACAATCTAAGACAGTATAAGAGAATACAGGTTGTTGTCAAATTCACAAAGCAGGGGGAAAAAAGACTCCAAAGAAGCCAAATATTTTCTCTCATTTTTTCAAGTGTGGTAATCTTAGGTGTTATGTGCAATGCCAGTAAGTAAAATACACATGGGATCTAAAATGAAATTCACTCATTTTTAGCTCAGAAAATGTAAGATTAAGAACAAATTTAACAAGTTATTTTCTTTACTGATTTAGGGCTTAATTCTACCCCCATTGACTTCAGTAGGAGTTGTGTCTGAGCCCTTAAACTGCAGCATTGTTTATCATCCAGAAGCATCAAGTAATGCAGCCACCCCTGCAGCTGCAAGGACAACTCCTGGTTTATGGGTTAGGGGCTTCACCCTATGGACAAGATTAAATGTCAGTGCTAGGTTTACTGCTCATGGACCAGTGCTGGTGGTGTTAAGCACAAGCCACTTCATGCTTATTGTGAGGTCTCTGATGGTATAAATCTAAATTCAACCCAGGTGTAACATCATTATAGTAAATGGGATTATACCAGGGATGAATGTGGCCCAATAACTTGAGCTCCTTGGGGAATCAGAATATCACTTCCTTTATCTTAACTTTGGCTGGACACATCCCAGGTGTCCTCTCCCCGCCACCTATTTAATAGGAAACTTCCATCTACTGTTTCTCTCACTCCCACCCACAACACACAACAAACCACTTTTTATTTTGGTGCATCCGATGGAATTAAACCTCTTCCAGCTGCCATGGCATACTTGTGAAAGATGGGAGTAGAAGAAAGTTGCACACTTGATTCTGAACCTTACGAATAAAGGTCCCAATCAAATGAAATTGTAGGAGCCCAGGTTTGCCTGATCCAACCCTGACACACACACACACCCCTCCACACAGTGAAATACAAAGTGAACCAATCAAGCAGAACCAGTCAGACTCAAGTGGTCAACAGATCTCCCAACAACCTTGGATAAGACTCGATGCATATCACTGGTGAGTCACCCCAATCCTGCAGATTCTCTCTATTTACATTTCAGAGGATGACCCAGCAGAACCGACTGTCTTTCTACTGAGACTTAGCTCTGAAGTTTCAAGGTTTGTTTTCTGAGGCTGTAAGTACTGCACAATGTACAAGACAATCAGGGCCTCTGGGTGGTTCCTGCTTTTTCAGAGGCCCCATTCACACAATACAGTTGAAACCATTTCCATCCATATGGTGCACAAGAGCCAAGGAGTTAATGTACAAAAATAGAAAGTTTCCATTAAGCAATTGTTATAAAGAATCAGACTCACTGTGTATGTTTGTAACTTGTTTTTAGGAGCTCATTACAAAATAACTATCTTGTTTCCATGGGAATAACAAAACAAATGTATTAACTTCCATGTGTTAAAAGTTCATAGGACTGTCTCTTCCCACTCCAAATGGGCTGACTCCAATTAAGTATCCCAAAGAAGAGATCTGAACTATTCGGTCTCTTCCCTTTGGTTTTTTACTTCAAAGGGGTTAATGGAAGTCTGGGGAAGAAGATAAAATACTCACTGAAAAGAAAGGACAAAGAGGAATGCACTGGAAGGAAAGTGTAAACAACCCATTACAATATAAATACAATGACAAAATCAGAGGAAATGCAAATTAAAACTAATTGACTAGAAAATGAAACCAACAGGAAAATCTTTACAATGGGGTGTGCAAAACACCAAGGCTTTTATGAAAATATTGAAACAGTAGAGGTGGTGTGTTCACTTAAGAAAACAAGAGAGTCATGAAAGGGAACATGAATATC
Organism: Terrapene triunguis; assembly: GCF_002925995.2. Taxonomy (NCBI): domain Eukaryota; kingdom Metazoa; phylum Chordata; order Testudines; family Emydidae; genus Terrapene; species Terrapene triunguis. The sequence goes on from NW_020664580.1 coordinate 715,890, forward strand.
ATCAACTTAAAAACCTCTCTGCGCTTGTTTGTGACATGAGGAAATCTTTATCTTTAGGAAGGATACATTCTTACATACCATTCTATTTTAAGCTCGACTTCTTACACAAGCTGAATCACTCAAATATATCACCCTGGTGCACAGCAAGCATAGCTGAGCACATAATTCACAATACATTTGATAAATGTGGGTTTTATCCCCATTTGTGAACAAACTATACATTCTTAAAATTGGTTATTCAAAATTAGTCATTAATTTTTTTCTTCCTCTAGTGGGTGAACTACATAGCATGCTCAGGAGGGCAGATTCTGAATTTAGGCCTTGATTCTTGACCTGGTTTTTTAGGATCTAAATTTATACCAGTGAAAATCTTAATTCAGAACCCTGACATCAGTGCAGTGTCTCTGACCATACTCAAGTGTAAAAAGATCAAGAACTGGCAGAGGGCAGATTGTAATTGCAAATTTTATTTCAGTGATTATTCAAGCTTAACTTTCAACTTTTGAAAGTATCTGCACTAGTGTAATGCCTGAGCAATCTCACATCACAGGATGTGAACAACTATGTTGAAATTTACACAAAAACTTTTGTAAATATTCACATATTATTTCTACTCTTTGCTCAACTCCTGTAATAAAGAATCGAATTTCAGCAAATTAAGGGTTCAACTTAATAGATGAGAGAAATTACGCAGATAGATACATTTCACCTCGGCATGAAGACTTTCCGGTGCAACCTTAGCTTTAAAATTTCCTGACTTTTAGTGCCTCATCTAGCACATTTAATGTTTCATAAATGGTAGGTTTTGCATTTAATTTCCTAGTTTTAAGAGGGAAAAGAAAACCTGGGAGCAATCAAAGAAACTTCCCATTACCCTATAGGTTTCTACATTGCCCAGTTCACAAGTTTCTCTCTCAAAGCCAGCAAAGCTTGTACATTTTGTGGCCTGAGTGCACACTTAAACAGAGATCCACTGTACATGCAAAGGCAGGATCCATGAATCTGGCCCTGATGTGAAGGGGCTCATCAACCCACAAAGCGTGGTTCTGAGGGAAGCACCACCAAAGTCTGACATGGGGATTGGGGACCAGGAGATAGCATTAGTAGAGCTGGGAGGCCATAAACACTTTTGCAAGTGGGGAGTGAGTTTTGTTTGGATTGGATGCAGGCCTATTTAGTCCACCACTGTGGTTGTGTGTGCAAGTCTGTTCTGCAGTCACTTAAAACTTGTCAGTGTTGCCTTGAATAAATAAATAAATACAGGTACATTCAGGGGGCATCTGCAGGAATTTAAATTTGACCGCTTTTGGAGGGGCATTTAAACACATGATGTTATGCGGAAATCCAGTACACCCTCACGATAACGAACCCCTGGGGATCCAAGCCATTTGGCCATTATAGCCAGGGGTTCATTATAGCAAAAAAGAGGAGGTGGACAGCTCCTTCAGTCCCAGGGTTGTGGTGTGGGCACAGAACTCCTCTGACCCTTGGGCTGTGGCAGGGGGAGAGAGAGCTTCTCTGGTCCCGAGGCCAGAGGAGCTCTGTGACCCTCCCGTGGCCCTGGGTCCGGAGAAGTTCTGTGCCCCTGCTGATTATTTGGGGGGGGGGGACGACCCGTGCCCCTTCTTTCCCACCCCCCTTGTGCACGTCCCTAGGTACATCAGTATTTGGAGTATTCCCTAGATTTACTGTAATGAGAGCCCAAGGAATGTAACAAATACTGAGGTAATTTTATTTAGTTATTCAAGGCATCTGGCAAGTTTAACAGCAACTGATGAAATTCTGGACATAAGGAATTTTATGTATTTGTTTTTCAGTGCGTGCGCTCAAGATATAATTTGTAGGCAATAATATCTGTTGTTTTTTTCTCCTACAACTAACACAGGCACAAGTCCTCAGTGAGGACAGTATTCAAGCTTGATTCCAAACTTCAGCTCTCCTTGCTTTAGCCTTGTCTAAAAAATGTGGCGAGGGTATTGTGACAGACCCAGACCAGTGGGGTACAGGAGTCTGGTAGAGGGCAAATATATTGGTCACTGGATGAGTAGTTTTCTGTTCCCTGAGTGACCAGAGCAGGGGCTACACTAGAGTAATCAGGAACCTGCTAGAACCAGTTAAGGCAGGCAGGCTAATTAGGACACCTGGAGCCAATTAAGAAGAAGCTGCTAGTATCAATTAAGGCAGGCTAATCAGGGCACCTGGGGTTTTAAAAGGAGCTTACTTCAGTTTGTGGTGGGAGTGTGAGGAGCTGGGAGCAAGAGGCGCAAGGAGCTGAGAGGGTGTGCTGCTGGAGGACTGAGGAGCACAAGCGTTATCAGACACCAGGAGGAAGGTCCTGTGGTGAGAATAAGAAAGGTGTTTGGACGAGGCCATGGGGAAGTAGCCCAGAGAGTTGTAGCTGTCATGCAGCTGTTACAGGAGGCACTATAGACAGCTGCAGTCCACAGGGCCCTGGGCTGGAACCCGGAGTAGAGGATGGGCCTGGGTTCCCCCCAAACCTCCCAATTAACCTGAACTGTGGGTTCTTCCAGAGGGGAAGGTCTCTGGGCTGTTCCCCAACCCACATGGTGAATCTCTGAGGCAAGAAAATCCGCCAATAAGCGCAGGACCCACCAAGATAGAGGAGGAACTTTGTCACAGTATGTATGTGGGCTTTGAGTTTTGGGGGGTTCGGTGGTTGTTTTTTTGGTTGGTTGAGGGTTTTTTGTTTGTTTTTTAAAGTGAATAGTAGCTTTTCTTTCCCATCCTCAACAAACTAAAGAGTTGATGGGATTTTGCTCAAACTTTCCAGAAATTTTTCATTTTTGAGCACGGCTCAAACATTTGTCAGCCTGAGTCTGACTTTTTATCCCTGTATGAAATCCAGGAGTTAAAAGTGCAACTTTTTTCAACCCTAGCTACAGCAGCACTACCAATCCCCTCTGGTAGTATTTCAGAGTGTGCTAAAGGCACTAACTTCTGTTCATTCATCAGTATCGTACCTCTTTCAGGTATTTTCTAGCCTGCTACTGCCAAGACCAGTGTCTCTCCTTGATGTCATCTATAAACACAAAATACATTAGCACCAGTACTTTGTGGCAGGTGCTCTGGACTGACTGGCACCAAAATGGGATTTGAAAGAAAAGAGTTGTATAGATCTGTGGATAATGCAAGCATTTGTTTGGCAAGTTTATTCTTTTTGTCAGGGATATTTGTTTTAGTGGCACTGGCATGGAGTCCAAGGCTAATTTGTCTGTGTAGAAGGAAGTAGATTATACATCTACCCGCCTTGTTTTGTTTCTCTTTTCATTGTGCAGCTTACACATTCCACTTTCAGCTCTTTTGAGGTTAATAGTTCAGTACTTTTACAGCCTGTGCACTCAACAACTATGACTGCTACAATCAATGATACTCTTCCTGCGAGATAGTTAAATCCTTGGTGTAGATAAGTTAATGGTACTCTGCCAATGCAGTTTATCTCGACTGGCTGTATTTACACGTTCCGTGAAGCTGCATTTTGTATTTCCACCAAAAAGTAAATCACAAAAAAGTACAAAGGCCACAGTCATAAAAGATGAACATTTCCAAATGAGAAGAGGGTAATATTGTACACTTCCTGTGTTCAAACCTATCAGAGCAGAACCCACCCTAAGCAAGAACTTACAAACAAAACAGACAGAAGTGAAGAAGAAACTATTCCAGTGATATAACCCTTTCAGACCTTATTAGGCAATACCCTTTATTGCTCCTCGGAAGATCGGACTAGGCTGTCAGATAGATCAGCAGGCAGGAATAAGTCAATGAAGGTAATATAAAGAAAATCAAAAGGATAACAAAAACCAATGGCTCGCCCCCAACCAAAAGCCTCTGCCCACAGTCTATCCATGGTGGAGACCTGGAGCTGGGCACCTGGACACTGGGGCTTATGGAGTCTGGATGTGTCAGTAGTCAGTACTGGGGGGACAAATGGGTGTCATCCTGAAGGCACCTGCAGCAACTGATTCCAGGAGCAGACTTGGGTTCCTAAAGCCAGAACCAGTAATTTTCTGCTAAAATAAGTCACTCAAGATGAACAGGCAGCCTCGAGTGTACAGCTCTTCACAGGCAACTGCCTGCCCTACAGCAGCCAAACAGAAGAACTGGCCTAAAGTACAGAAAGCCGTTATTGCTTCTTTATACACATGTGATCTCTCTGGCTCCAGCATCTCTGCCAAGTCAGAGATAAGGTGCTGTGACCTGGAAGAGAAATAAAAAGGCTGCATTCCTTATCACTGTGCAGTTCCACCAGCTTTCTCACTGCACTAGAGAAGAAAGGCATCAGGATGAACTGTAGAATGATAAAGGGATTGGAGGATCCTCATTTGTATTTTTAACAAGGATGTTGGCGCATACAATAAGGAGCTTTTCCTTTACCTATTGAATTCCAGACCTAGATGCAAAGGGCTCTTTAGGGACATCACAATGATAGAATCAGCAATGCAGAAGTCCCTTTGGAGTTAGTGACTGAGCAGCACAGGCAGGAGAACATATGCCATATAGCAAGGCACCGAACATCATGGCATTGTTTCGTCCTTGCCATTTGAAGCCAGGAAAAGTATTGCGTCCTCTGACATGTTAAGTTTCCCACAATGGAGTCATTCTAATGGTAAGGCTGAAAGACCCATTCCAATCCAATCCATATGTTTTAACCCCTTTTAGTAGTGTTAAAAACTTCTTTTGGCTTGTGAATTGTCACACGCAGGCTCAGAGCGGACGTGAAAGAGTTTGGAAAAATTTGAAGCAGGTCACCCAAATGGATTTTGGGGACCCACCAATAGCAGTAGGGATCTTTATGCTCTTCTCATGCTAACTGGGAAAACAGGAGGCGGATGTTTCTTTGGAGGATTCTCCTATAGCCCCTTCTCTGCTTCACTTTTCTGGTGTTTCCTTCCCCTGTGCTTTGTTCACATTAAACGCTCATTTTCATTAAAATGAAAGGCTAAAAATACATGTTCACCAGAGATAGGTGAGGGGGAAGAAGGCAACTAAACAACAACCTGTGAAGGCGTGCAGGGAAAAACAAAGGGAGTGCAAAATGCAGACTGCATTCAGTGAAAAGGATTAATGGAAATCAGGAGGGCTTATCAGGTGAAAAGGAAACCTAGGCAGAAAATAGGTCAGTTAATAAATGATTGGGGTAGGGGTTGCGAAATGAAATCAATGACTCCAAACTGGCTGAAACAATTAATTTGTTTACAGAAAAGAAACCTAGGAAGTTAAGAAGCAGGGACCATGTAATAATAGCTATTGATAAAGAGCAGGAAAAGGAATATTTGGAAAACTCGAATATCTAAATATAAGGCAGACTAGGGAATATACATGCAGATCTGCTGCTAAAGGGATTTGCTAATTAACCTACTGCACCACTGTTGTACTTGACCCTAACTTACATTTGGAGAGAGATGTTGACCTGGGGAAGTACCAAAAGGCTGGGGAGGGAGGTGGGGGGAGAAAAAACAAAATGTGGCACCAATTTTCAAAAAAGTGAAGAGGAGACATTTTGGCTGCCACCACTCTGGCCTCTCTCCCCTAAATTTCCACCAAAGTGAGAGGCATGCGAGAACACTTGCGAATAACAAGAGGGACACATACAATAAGGAAGTTGTAAGACTAAACATTAAAAACGCTGTCCGGGATATGTCACTTTAATCCTCAAAATGCTGCCTAGTGTCTGGTGCATGAGTCCTGGAAATGGCATGTTCTTTGGGGCACATCAGGAGGGGGAAATCTGGAAGGTGAGAGCAAGGAGGGCTGGCATCACTGGCTGGTGCAACTGGGAGGGCAGGTACTCAGACCAGTGTGTGTGCCGGGGGTCTGATAGTCACAAGAGAGTTTGGTAGGGTAGGCTCACTTGTCAAGGAGACTCTGTGAGAGTTAGATAAGTGAGAGAGGATTGGAAGCAGGACCTTGCCATGAGATGGGAGCTACTAAGTGGATTCTTAAGTAGGAGACTGAGTGCTTCAGGGTTTGAGAAGAGTGGTGGCAAATCAGGCATTTGTTGTGTCCTACTGCAGAGACGAGCACAGCCATCCTCCATTATTAGCAAAAAGAACTAGGCTCTTATTGGCCTCCACCATGTCTGGAACACACATGTCGACTGCATGAAAAGAGGGCAGCGTTAGTAAACTGCAGAGATCCAACAACCTACCATGGTGACAGCTGCCAGAGACATCTTTAAACACACCAAAAATATGAAAATCCAAAAGGGTGAAGTCATAGTGCCCCATGCAGATAAAGACAGTGGTGGAGACTGCTTTCAACAGCTAATCATTTTACTATTCAGTGGGCCTCACAATGGCCAAGTTCTGACTAGTTCCTACATGCATTAGTGATAAGAAACTCTTCTCTTGTAATAATACTACTTAGCACTTATACAGTATGACAGATATTGCAGCCTTGGCGTCTTTGGGAGCCAATGTATTAAATGTATGAATTGTTTATGTCTGATTGTGCTCTGCTCCATGGGGAGAGGGTTGTGTCAGCTCCTCCCAGGAACTAAGAACACAGGGGTGTGATTAAGGCAAGTCACTGAGACTAAACAACTCTAGAAAGGTACCAGCCCCCGGAGAGATTCATACTAGGTTTTTCAGAGACTAGAAGACAAAGAAAGGGCTTTTGGCATACAATGATGAGCTTGAGCTCACAGACAGTCTTCTTCTGAACCAGCAAATGAACAGGATCTTCTATCCAAGGGAGGCCCCACCCGGGTGGAAGGGTTAGAAAGACTTGGGCCTACCACAAAAGACTAGTGGGTGGTTCTGGGTATGGATAGTGTTGGTTTAAATCTGTATTGTTTTTGTGATTTTTTTTGTCTAATGTTTTTACCTTAAGAATAAATGTGCTTGCTTAGTAAGATCTGTATGATAACTCATAACTGCTGGCAGTACACTGTTCATAGCCCTTGGAGAGAGAAAGCAAAGCACAGGCGCTGGCCTTTAGACAGACTGGCTTGCTGGGGATATCACAATATAAGGCAGGGAGCTGTGCAGCCTTAAAATCCCATCAGAAGAGAGAGAGATGCGGGTGTCTACCCAAGAGAGATGATGGTTAGAAACTGGACATCTTAAGTGGGTGCCCTTGAGGGACTATGGAGGGGAACCAGAGGTGCAGCTACCCTGAAACTCTGACATACAACACTTTACATTTCAAAGTGTCGTGCTAACTAATTTGGAGACTAATACAGTTACCATGTGCTTGGACTGCTCTTTCCGTGATTGGAAAGCTACAAAGCAGATCATGGCAAAAGACAGTACTCCTAATAGAATAGCTGAAATCCCAGGGCAGATGACAGACTAAAGACCCAACATCTGTACTTTGTCTGCCAATCAAATAGTACATGCATTCCAACACTGAATGCGTAGGGAAAGAAGGTAGGCAGCCACAAATAAGGAATACTTCTAGCGTTAATGAGCAGTTCAATGGGAGTGGATAAATCACGGCCCTATGATGGAAAAATAAAGACAGGTTAATAAGTGCATTTTGATTCACTCTCCACAACAGTGTGAAAATATTTGTTTAAAAAGGAGCCCAGTCGACATACTAGTGAAAATATGCTCAACACAAACACTGCTGAAAGGAAGCTGGAATACCATCACAGGCTGAGTAAGGATAACTTTGAATAACCAAACCAAGTGCTCCAGTAACAAGGAATGCATTTTGCCCCAAGCAACAGTCAACTATCAAATAAACAGACTACAGAAAACAGCTTAAAAGTAAACAAAACAGGAAATAAAATTTTCAGAACAAAAAAATATGATCATCAGCTGTTTTTCATAACTTCTGTTTTTTATCAACCTCTATATTTTAGGGATACATGGAAATTAGAGCTGGAAAAGACCTAACTCAGTTGTCCCCAATCACTAATATCAGTGTTGGCACTTCAGGCTTTTAATGATCAGTACCACTGCCTACCTTAATGCAGCGCTTCTGCGCTGAGCACCTACATGCTACAACTGCCCATGTCCCAATCAGTGACGCTTGTTTTACCCCGGTTACCTAATAATTGGGGTCTTGTGTGTTGTTTGCATTGGAAGAGAAATGGAGTCAGGTATTTCTTTGATTCAATCCTGTTTATTTAAAAGAATGTACATAAGTCCTGTTTTTCTCAACACAGTAGAAATCAAACAACAGGAGATGGTGCCTTTGCTCACAGTTCAAAACCTCTTTCTAGCCAGCACTCTACCCAAAGGCGCTCTCGCTCAGCTTTTTCTCAGACTCATGCTACAAGCGCTGTCTGTCTGTTTCTAGGGCTGGCTTGCATGCTACTCTCTGTGTGTGCTTCTGTGGTATTTCTACTTTTTTCTCTCTCATTCACTTCTATTCTGTGGTGGCTCCTATTGTCTCAGATATCTACCATAAACATGGCTAACGGCTTTTTACATTTATCCTGAATGAAGGACAGCTATTACAACCACTAGCTTCAGCAAGGTTTCAGCTCCAGGGCTGGAGCACCGATTGGAAAAAAAAAAAAATAGTGGGTGCTCAGCACAATCAGTTCCTCTCCCTCCCCCGCAGTGCCTCCCACCCGCCAAGATCAGCTGTTCAGCGGCATGCAGAAGGTGCTGGGGGGAAGGGTCGGAGCAAGGGTGGGGCACACTGGAGGGAGGGGGCGGAACAGGGCTGGAAGAGGCAGGGCAGGAGCAGAGAGGGGGCAGGAAGAAGCGGGGTGGGGCCTTGGGGAAGGGGTGGAGTGGGGGTGGGGCTTGGGGGTCAAGCACCAAAGGGGAAATGAAGCCAGTGCCTATGGCTTCGACTGCTACAATCCTGGGGTTCTAGCAGTGTTTCTCAAAGGGCAGCATGCATTCATCCCAGGACTCGCTGAAGCCCGCTGAAGAGGTATACAGCTCAGTGAAGTAACTGGGAAGGAAGAGCTTCATTTTCCCAAAGAGTGCCTCAAGCTTTCAAATGGTTGGAAAAAAGCATTGGGTTAGAGCACGCACAAATGAATGGGAAACAACAGACACTAGCTAATCAGCCTGCTCTGGATTCACAAGACTGTTGGTGTAATGTCCATACGTCTTTAACTGCCCTCCCTCCCTTTAACCTCCCTTCCCATTCGAGAGACCTGTAATGAAATTCTGCTTTGCACTGTGAGCAGGTGGGATTCCTATCCTGCTTCACACAGATTATACACACACTGTATATATCACACATTTACCTCCTTCTTGTAGTTTAGCTTTATGGTAACACAAGCAAAGACAACATTTCCCCCTTCCCCCCAGACATCACCCTATGCTTTCTCCCTAAATCTGGATCTTCCTAGCATTTTCCCTAAAGAACATATCTTTATCCCTAGCTCCTTCTGCCTGAGAAAGACATTCCCAGTGCTTCTATATAGAACTCCTTGCTTGGAGCTCATTGGATAGATTTGATCTAACTTCAGTGTCTCGGCAAAAATAGCCCCACATCGCCATACAAGGTTCAAGCATCTAACATCAGGATACTCAACGGAAGAGCCTTACATCCCTATGAAGGATCTTAGGGCTTGGCTACATTACCACTTACTTCGGTATAATTTACATCACTCAGGGGTGTGAATAATCCACATCCCTAAGCAATGTAAGTTACACCGACCGAAGCACCAGTGTAGATAGCGCTGTGTTGGTGGGAGAGCTTCTCCCACTGACATAGCTACCACCACTTGCGCAGCTGGAGTAATTAAGTTGACAGGAGAGCTCTCTCCCGTCAGCTTAGAGCATCTTCACCATACACGCCACAGGTGCAGCTGCACTGCTGCAGCCCATCTAGTGTAGACTAGCCCTTAGAATCGGTCACGCCGGTACTTATGCCTGTACCTGTGTTAACCCATTCCACATATGAGTGATATGAAAAAAAACCAAGGCCGGGATTTATTTATTTTTAATTGAAGCTAATCATGACAAATACAAGTGCAAGGTCAATTTGAATATTTTATTGGTCAAGATCAACACAGAGTAAGAAAGCAAAGTTTGGTCTCATGGGGAAAAATGTCTGGAACCCTTGGTTTTTTTTTATTTATATATATATACATACATACACACACACATACACACACACACACACACACACCTATCTCATAGAACTGGAAGGGACCCCGAAAGGTCATTGAGACCAGCCCCCTGCCTTCACTAGCAGGACCAAGTACTGATTTTGCCCCAGATCCCTAAGTGGCCCCCTCAAGGGCTGAACTCACAACCCTGGGTTTAGCAGGCCAATGCTCAAACCACTGACCAAGATCAATTTTTTTGCCCCCTAATGAACATTTTAATTTGTAAATTTGATTTCCCTTTAATTTTCCATTTTTTGTTTGAGAGCATAAGTATCGGGACAATGATTAACGTTACGTGTAAAATAACTGCCACCCTTCCCCAAAATACTCCGTAGAAGATTGTTTGAAAACTTTACGCAGAAATGAATTAGCATGGATTGACACCCACAGACTGTTTTTTGGGAGTTCATTGCTTATAACAAATCTTGCAGCCAAAACTACAGTGCCTTGGTCTAATCCAATACTGAATTTCCTTTTAAAATTTAGTGACCTGTATCCTGAAATAAAATACCTTTCGTGGTACAAAACTAAGGGGTTTTTTTTGGTTTTTTTTTTTGAAGTTTTATACAAGTGTCTCTGTTCCAGCTGATTTTACACCCACAACATTTCACAGGATGTCAGAGGGATGGATATTTTTCATATAAAATCCCATGCAAGCATGAAAACAAACTTCTGAACAAAATGCTCCCAAAATATTAAGTGGGATTATGGCCATCTTTGATTATTTTTGTTTGTGTGTGGTTTGGGAAAAGAGACAGCAAAGGAAAGTTTTATACGTATGAGCATGAGCACATTCTGTTTGTGATACAAGAGGGGAAAGCAGACAGGAGGAGGGGGTAAAGAGGAGATAGCATGGGTAGCTGATGGCAGAGAATGAAGGGGTCAGAGTGTTAAAGCCAAGGGTATCTTTCACACAGGATAAGCAAAGAGGGCTGTGAAATTATGCTTGCTGTACATGCTGAGGGAAGGAGGTTAACCTTGGTCCTGGTCCATGCCCATGCTCAGAGGCCATGTCACTCTGGGGACATTTCGAGAGCTTCCTACAAAGAGTTGTACTTGGAGCATCAGGTTGGGTGCATGGTCAAAAGAGAGCTCACAAGCAAGCTGCGGCCAGGATTCATCAGTGATTTACTTCCCAGATGGCTCCTCAGGCAAGATCTATAGGTACTCTTAAAGAGCCAAAGAACATGATACAGCTAAGGAGCATTACAAACAGCGATGTCAGGCTGCTGACCAGCCTCCCCCAGCCCAGGAAGGACTAATGCCATGCCCAATCTCTATCAGACCCTTCTAGGGTTGCCAACTTTGGTTGGACAAATTCCTGGAGGCTTCATCACATGACATCTTTAATTAAAGATTAATCTTTAATTCCTGGAGACTCCAGGACAATCCTGGAGGGTGGGAAACCATAGACCCTTCCTTCGGGGCAATTTATTAAATCAAACAAAAAATTCCCAAAGTCACACAAAACAAAGCCATCCCCAACGAACAGAGGCTGCAGGGGCCCAGAGGCCTTTCACACTGTCCCCTTCTCTCTGCTCCAGGGCCAGTCACAGGAGCCAACCTCTCTCCTGCAGTTCTCTTCCACTGAAGCTCTCTCAGCCCTTTATAAGGATCACCTGACCTCTTCCCAGCAGGGTCAGATCAGAACAGGGCTGGCTGGCCCTAGGGTGACCAGACAGCAAATGTTAAAAGTCGGGACGGGGGTGGTGGGGGGAGGGGTAATAGGAGCCTGTATATGAAAAACACCCAAAAATCGAGACTGTCCCTATAAAAATTAGGACATCTAGTCACCCTAGCTAGCCCCTAAAGTGGAAGGCCACCTCTCCGACATGACCAGTGCACTGCAAACAGGCACAGCAAAGTGTAGTGCAAAAATACTGAAGGCGGGAGGCCCTCTCTACTTTGGATTGCAAAGGTGAAGCTTAGGCATAAGAGGAACAGTTTGTCTCAGGCTTATTATTAGTCACATTTTACTGATTTTTTTTTTAGTTCTCCTCAGTTAACAATGTGATCTCCTTGAAAAATAGAGACATGATTATGTAAGAACAGAATACAAGCCAGAGGCGCATCTGAGCTCCAGTCCCCCAACTCTTAAAGTTAAGCTCCTTTAACAGATTAATTACCCTGCAAACAACCTCCAGAGTCCTTACAATAGGTAGTTCTGAACGTACCAACAAAACTGAAAGAGAAATTAAAAGTCATGCTTGGCGCACTGCCAGCAAGTGAGCTCTGTTGGGAAGAGCCAGGACAAGCACAGATGGCAAACAAAATTACAGTAGAAATGCTGTTAATTTCACTCTGTCTAAATTGCCTGTGTGGAACAAAAATGTATGTATTGTATATACAAATGCTGTAAGTAGAACATTTTTACCTACAGGATTATATAAACTCATGTAGGTACTAATATGAAAGAGACCCATTTCATATACTCTAGTCCATAAAGACTTCACATATACATGGCAGACCAGCGATTACACCTGGTTGGAATACGGTAGAGATTTTTCATGACAAAATTTTGAAAATGCCAAAATTATTGTTGATCAGTCCAAAGGAAATGCATCCATGCTGATGACGGGTTCTGCTCAATAATGATCCAAAGCAGTGCGGACCGACGCATGTTCATTTTCATCATCTGATTCAAGTGCCACCAGCAGAAGGTTGATTTTCTTTTTTGCTGGTTCGGGTTTCGTAGTTTCCACATCAGAGTGTTGCCCTTTTAAGGCTTTTGAAAGCATGCTCCACACCTCATCCCTCTCATATTTTGGAAGGCACTTCAGATTCTTAAACCTTGGGTCGAGTGCAGTAGCTATCTTTAGAAATCTCCGATTAGTACCTTCTTTGCATTTTGTCATATCTGCAGTGAAAGTGTTCTTAAAACGAACAACATGTGGTGGGTCGTCATCCGAGACAGCTATAACATGAAATATATACCAGAATATGGGTAAAACAGAGCAGGAGACATACAATTCTCTCCCAAGGAGTTCAGTCACAAATTATTAATTAACGCATTATTTTTTTAATGAGTGTCATCAGCATGGAAGCATGTCCTCTGGAATGGTGGCCGAAGCATGAAGTGGCACACAAATGTTTAGCGTAGGGATCTCAAACTCAAATCACCACGAGGGCCATATGAGGACATTGGCCCAAGGGCTGCATCACTGACACCTTGTCATACAAAGATACAAAAGCCCCCGCCTTTGCCCCCACCCCCTCTCCACCCCTTTCATGAGGCCCCTCCCCTTTCATGAGGCCCCGCCCCTGCCCCACCTCTTCCCACACCTTCCCTGCCCCATTCCAACCCCTTCCCCAAAGTCCCCGCTCCAACTCTGCCCCCTCCCTGCCCCTATTCCAACCCCTTCCCCAAATCCCTGCCCCAGACCCGCCTCTTCTCCGCCTCCTCCCCTGAGCGCGCTGCATCCCCGCTCCTCCCCATTCCCTCCTGGAAAGTCCTAAGCACCACCAAACAGCTGTTTGGCGGCAGGAAGTGCTGGGAGATAGGCGGAGGAGCGGGGACATGGCGCGCTGAGGGAGGCGGAGGCGGGGGGTATGGGGAGCTGTGGTGGGCCGCAGGAAATAACTTTGCGGGCCGCATGTTTGAGACCCCTGGTTTAGCGCATCTGGCATGTAAATACCTTGCAATGCCAGCTACAAAAGTGCTATGCCAACGCCTGTACTCACTTTCAGGTGACACTGTAAATAAGAAGCGGGCAGCATTATCTCCCATAAATGTAAACAAACTTGCTTCTCTTAGTGATTGGCTGAACAAGAAGTAGGACTGAGTGGACTTGTAGGCGCTAAAGTTTTACATTGTTTTGGTTTTGAGTGCAGTTATGTAACAAAAAAATTCTACATTTCTAAGCTGCACTTTCACAATAAAGAGATTGCACTACAGTACTTGTATGAGGTGAATTGAAAAATACTATTTCTTTTATCATTTTTACAGTGCAAATATTTGTAATCAAAAACAATAATATAAGTGAGCACTGTACTCTTTTGTATTCTGTGTTGTAATTAAAATCTATATATTTGAAAATATAGAAAAACATCCAAAAATATTTAATAAATTTCAATTGGTATTCTATTGTTTAACAGTGCGATTAAAACTGCAATTAATCGCGATTACTTTTTTTTAATCACGGTTAATTTTTTTTTAGTTAATCGTGTGAGTTAACTGCAATTAATCGACAGCTCTAGTTTTACCTTTTATTTTCTTGTAACCAATTCTGACCTATATGCCTCAATACTTATAGTCACTTAAAATCTTTCTGTAGTTAATAAATTTGCTTTGTTGTTTTATCTAAACCAGTGTGTTTGGATTGAAGTGTTTTGGGATAACAAGATTTGGGCAGATCATTTTCTATTAACAAATGACAGATTTTGAGCTTGTATTGTCCAGGTGGGCACTGGGCAGTAGGAGACCTACATTTCTGGGGAAAAGTCTGGGACTCGAGAGTTTGCTGGTATTGCTCTGCAGTGTAATTCATGGTATGGCTGGCTATAGCACTCCTACAGTGTAGCTGGGATTGATTTACATGCTGGAGGCTGTGTCTGAGCAGACCAGGAGTGGCTGTTCTCGCAGCAAAGCAACGTAAAAGGTACCCCGGGTTGGGGAATTGAGGGAACACAGCTGTCCATCAGTGCAGATGGGTAGCCTGACCAAGTTTGTTTTGCTGTTTGGTTTATTATGGAATGACTTTTATCATTCCATAGGTCTTCTTTACAGCTTTAATAATAAGCCTCGGGAAGCAGTCAATGTTTTCGGGCTTTGGTGGCATTCTATTGATGGGGTTATTTTTTGACAGTGATGGAGAGACCCATCTCAGGTTCCAGTGTGGAACTGGTGTGCTGGTAATGACAGGGAGTTTGAGACGGATGTGTACCATCACTGGCCTGTGCTGACTGTGCGGGAAGGGGTCCAGGACAGTTCAAGATGCAATGAGTGGTGATCCGCTGGAGTCTGTGGACACAAAACATAGGTTGTGTGTGTATTCGTTCTTCCATCAGGCTGAGCGGAAGGTACCTTTTTGCTTTGCATCAAACAGCAGGTACTGATCCTGTGCCAATGCCCACTCAGCAAACTGTTCATGTGAAACATCATTAATTGAATAGCCCCATGTTGTATGGTGACTGTTGAAATCACCAAGGTACACAGATGGATGTTGTAATTTTGGTAGGTCTCGTAAGGACCACTGCTGGATGGGCAACTTATACACATTATATATTGTCAGCTCACCGGCTGGGATACCAATTGTGAAACAGTTGTCTGTTACTGGAAGTGCTTTGGCTATGTCTTTTAGGTGGCCATGACACTTTGGATAGTTTTGCTTGGAGGGAAGGATGCCTCCTGGTATCTTGAGGTGTGCTGAGTCTTCTTCCGCAATGTGTGTTTCTTGCAGAGCTATGACATCGATGTTATTGTCCATCAGCAGCCTCGCAATGACATCAGCCTTTGAACAAGACAGGCCCTCTACATTGTTGGCACAGACAAATCGACGGACCTATTAGTTGATCAGTGTGGCTCTGGAAAGAGCCTTTCTTGGAATAGTTGCTATTTTGACCAGGAAGTCGATGAATGATCTTCCATCTCCAAATGGGTGGCATTACATTGGACACATAGGTTAAAGTGTACTTAACAGGGAGGACGACGTGAAGGTTGCCGCCATCAATCCCTAAGCTCCTCCATGGTTACGGGAGCTTCTTTATTCCCCGCTGGAGGCCAAAGAGCAAAACGCTCCTTAGGGAGCATGAAGCTACTGGTGACCTGGATTTAGCCACTGCTCTCCTTCAATCACTGCACTCTACAAGACAACAATGATGGATGGAAATGGTGAGGCCACAGACTTCAGACATTAAAGCCACAGTGCATGGGCCCTTCTGTGGCACCTAGGTGGAGCAGCGCCATCACATGCAAAAACACCACAAGTCACTGCTGACAGCATCACCAGCCTCTGGCTAAGAACTTCAAAGATGACTGTAAGATGACCAAAAAAAAAAAAAAAAAAGAGGTGAAAACAGCTCTTAAGGAATCCTGCGCAAAAAGGTTTCCCTTCATCGTCTCCGTCAATCCTTCACAAGACCAGAGATCGATGCTGCCCTCTTTGCTACCAAACAGGAGAAGCAGCTGGCAGTGGTGGCATCCTTCTGGACTTCCTGAAATATCTCGGGCTGAGAGGACACAAACGGATGGCAGCACTCATCACAGAAGTCATCACCACTAGCAAACTCCCAACAACTTGGAATCAAAGGTAATGACCATTTTAAAACCTGGAAAGCTGCCTGATGACCCCAAAAGCTACCATGCTATATATCTCCTCTGTACAACATACAAATTATTGGAGTAGATGACCCTGGCAAGGTTTGCCTCCATTCTGGAGACTGCAATCCCTCCCGAACAGGCAGGTTTCAGGGCAGGGTTAAGCTGTTGTGACCAAGTGCTTGCACTGACTACACATTCTGAAGCTATTTTCCGGCAACGACCACAGCTTCTATTGACTTGTCATCAGCTTATGACACTGTCTGCCACAAGGGCCTACTGCTGAAGCTATCCACCCTACTTCAGTGCGACCAGACATTTTGACTCACAGGTCAATGCTTT
The DNA here is from genome assembly GCF_002925995.2 of Terrapene triunguis. Taxonomy (NCBI): domain Eukaryota; kingdom Metazoa; phylum Chordata; order Testudines; family Emydidae; genus Terrapene; species Terrapene triunguis. Next base: position 732,533 of record NW_020664580.1, read on the forward strand.
TGGACAGAACGTTTTGTGTCCATCTCAGACACAAAAAGCTGAGTCTGCACAATGGCCTCCCACAGGGATCACCACTAGCACCATCCCTTTATAGATGTTCCCATAAACAACATGCTGCAAATTCATTTATGCTGACAGCCAGGCACTAATGATGTAGACTGCAACACTCAAGGTAGCTGAAGACATCCTTAATGTTGATCTGAAGAGGACAGAAAACTAGCAGCTCAAACCCAATCCATCAAAAGCCATGTCATTGGCTTTCCATTTCAGCAATTCTGAAATGAAGAGGATGGTTAACGTAAATGTCTGCAGCAAGGCTGTTACCTACGATTCTAACCACTGCTACCAAGGAGTCACTCTCGATCACAGCCTTACCGATCAACATCATCTGAAGCAGGTGAGCCATATAACGAAGAGTTGTATCAATATCATCCAAAAGCTAACAGGTTCTACGCTGGGGTTGTGACGCTCAAAATGCTACAAACGGCAATGAGGGCTTTAGTTTATTCCACAGCCGAGTACTGCACACTTGTTTGGGAAAGGAGCTCACATATGAACCGCTTTGATATCCAGTTAAATGTGGCAATGAGACTTGTAACTGGCGCCCTGAAGTCCAGTTCTCGCAAACATCCTTCCTCCAACCATCTTGCGAGAGATGGCTATGTTGTGAGAGTACAAGAAGCCTTTCATTAACCAAAAGCTCCTGCTCCATGACCACCTTGTTCACCTACCTCGCACTCATCTTAGGTCCCACTGCCCATTCTGGGAGCTGGAACAGCTCTTGTTATCCAACTTCAACCCAGAAGACACCCAGCGGATTCAGTGGGCAGGCTCGGATATAAACAACAAGCATCTCAGAGATGATCCCACCATCGAACTGCCTGGTTTCTTGCTCCACTGAAAACAGCGGACAACCATCCATGGTATTAGGATGTTACATGGAAGATGTGTATACCTGATAGACAAAGGTATAATCAAGGATTCACCAGAATACAAATGTAGATACCTCAAAACCAAACCATTGTGAACAAGTGCCCCTTCTTGTCTTTTCCAAGAGGTATAGCAAAGGTGCACTCTGCATCTTCTGAAGCCCTCAACTGGATTTCAAACTTTTCTATTAACTTGTAAATGTCGCTGTTTCCATATAAAATTGAAATATTTCATAGTTAAGGATGCAGCTGACTCTCTGTTTGTACCTGAATTTTGCATGCTCCTTAAAGCCCATCAAAAACAAAAGTCAGATTAACCTGAAAATTGGTAGGTCAAGTCAAGGACCAGACTCTGTTGACAAAGTCTAAAGTCATTTGAACACGGGGTTTTCAAGATAGCACCCTAAAAAAACTGAATGGCTTGCAAAGAAGCATTAGAAGATTGTTTACTTTTTTGTCCACACTTAGAGAACAAACACACAGGAGACACATGAAACTTATATCACTGGTATCCTCATACTGAGATCCAGTGCACAGAACCAAAAACAAAGTTCATAACCTAAAACAAGTAAAAAGGTTATTTGAGCTTCACTTTGGAACACTCCAATATCAGTGGAGACCATGGAAGGGAGGGAAAAATGCATGGTCAGAAGAGATCTGCAGACATACCAACCCCCTCGGAGTGCGCCAATCCTCCCACCATAATCCGAATCCCTCAACACATTTCTAGGCTCACTACACTCCTTCAAACCCAGGAAAGTCCTAGGCTCCCCAGGCCAAGTTTTCATGTGCTGCAAAGTTTGCTCCTGCAGCTTTAGTTGTGCAAGTTTTGGCACAGACTTCTTTGCAAGTTCAGATTTTAGCATTAAAACATCTAGCTACCAGACTATGCATATAAATCCAGATTTTGGAAAAAGTGAAGCTTTGCAATTACTCACTGAACACCCCAAAACCTGCATAAGTAATACTGTGATCCAAATGGACAGATCATTTTGAAAACTGCTCCCTGGGAGTTTACTTTAAAAAAAAATTATTCCAGAAAACATTTAAAATATCAAAGTATGTACAGTTTGCTTATTTTCTGATGTTTTATCAGAGCTATGAAGAGTCCTAACCACAGTGAATACTGCTTTGGTACCAGTACCGATGAGCAAGTATGTCTTCAGAACAGCCATGCTAAATTCTTCTTATGCAAGATCATATACCTGCACATTAATCTCAAACCAAAGGACAATCAAAAATAGTTAAATCACATCTCTATGAAAGATACTGTCAAAAGACAAGTCTACACAACAGTTGGAAGTAGTCTACAGAAAATTGCAAAGCTGCTTCCATTCAAATCAAATGATAATGTAAAAAAAGGTCTGGATGTCAAATGAAGACTTATTTAGACATTAAACAGCAGTGGTATTTAGCTGTTCTTTTCTGGATCAGAGAAGCAAATTTGGCTTTGTTTGTTTTGAGGTCAGGCATGTGCTGTACTCCTTGGAAAACCTTAACTGAACCATATTACAAAATATCTGTACACAAATTTAGTGCGGGCTTTTCCAATACATTCCGCATTGGCCTAACTGCTCCTACAGAAATCAATAGGAGTTCTATCATCAACACCAATGAGAGCAGAATTAGGCGATTGCTGAGCGTTTTTTTGGGGGGGGGAAACAAAACACCCTTCGTCTGCAGGGGCTGTAGTAAAATAACCATGTGAGTGTGACCTCAGGATAGTTGGAAGGTATGTGGTTTTGGATGTGGAAGATTGAGTCCTCAGAAGTAGCAACAAGCCCTTGCTAGCATTACGTACTGAGGCATTTCCATCTCTCTCCAAATCATGTATGTAACAGAAATTACCAAACTCATCTGTCCTTATCTCTTACTACATCAGGCCTTCTGTTCTGCTAATGATGCTGGCCTTGTTTTCCCATTTGCCCACTTCTCCCACTACTGTCTGCACACTTTTATCCATCCTCCCACCACGAACAGATGACCCTCTCCTGAGCTACTCCACAAAGCCATAAATGTCGCTCCTCATTTAAATCTCTCCTGAAGAAACCCACTTCTTCTGAAACACTGAGCTAATTTCTTTTAGCAAAGTTGCCCACTTAGTTACTACATTTATTTCAGCAGTCAACTGCTCATTTATATGGACTTCTCACCCCCAAATAATGTAATGATAACAAGTTGACAAGGAACACTTCAATTGAAATAAAGACACATCAGGATGCATTTCTTTACAGTGCATAACCTAGCCCACAAACTCCAAGAATAGGTCATAGAATATCAGGGTTGGAAGGGACCTCAGGAGGTCATCTAGTCCAACACCCTGCTCAAAGCAGGACCAATTCCCAACTAAATCATCCCAGCCAGGGCTTTGTCAAGCCTGACCTTAAAAACCTCTGAGGAAGGAGATTCCACCACCTCCCTAGGTAACCCATTCCAGTGCTTCACCACTCTCCTAGTGAAAAAGTTTTTCCTAATATCCAACCTAAACCTCCCCCACTGCAATTTGAGACCATTACTCCTTGTTCTGTCATCTGGTACCACTGAGAACAGGTCCTTAATCTAGGAGACTGACTGTGATGGGTTGGATCACAGAAACCCCCTTGGGAGCTGCCACCTAATATACCAAGACTACTTCTATTCCTGTTTTCCCTGCCAGCTCAGGACTCCAGCACCCTGTCTTGCTGAGCCAGACACTCCCGTCTGCTCCAACACAGACCCAGGGTCTGAATTACTTGCCCCAAAGCTGCAGGTTTACCTGAAAACAGCTCACAGAAGTGTGCCTGTCTATAGCAATCAGATGCCCAACTCCCAATGGGGTCTAAACCCAAATAAATCCGTTTTACCCTGTATAAAGCTTATACAGGGTAAACTCATAGATTGTTCACCCTCTATAACACCGATAGAGAGATATGCACAGTTGTTTGCTCCCCCAGGTATTAATACACACTCTGAGTTAAGTACTAAGTAGAAAGTGATTTTATTAAATACAGAAAGTAGGATTTAAGTGGTTCCAAGTAGTAACAGACAGAACAAAGTAAGTCACCAAGCAAAATAAAATAAAATGCGCAAATCTATGTCTAATCAAACTGAATACAGATAATCTCACCCTCAGAGATGCTTCAGTAAGTTTTTTCCTCAGACTGGACACCTTCCAGGCCTGGGCACAATTCTTTCCCCTGGTACAGCTCTTGTTCCAGCTCAGGTGATAGCTAGGGGATTCTTCATGATGGCTCCTCTCTCTCTCTCCTTTTGTTCTGTTCCACCCCTTTGTATATCTTTTGCATAAGGCGGGAACCCTTTGTCCCTCTGGGTTTCCACCCCCCCTCACTGGAAAAGCACCAGGTTAAAGATGGATTCCAGTTCAGGTGACATGATCACATGTCACTGCAAGACTTTATTACCCACTTGCCAGCACACACATATGCAGGAAGACTCGCAGGTAAAACACAGCCATCTGCAGACTATGGTCCTGGTTAATGGGAGTCATCAAGATTCCAAACCACCATTAATGGCCCACACTTTGCATAATTACAATAAGCCCTCAGAGTTATATTTCGTATTTCTAGTTTTAGATACAAGAATGGTACATTTATACAAATAGGATGATCACACTCAGTAGATTACACTGCTCTACAGCCAAAATGCTTCTGAAATAAATGTAGTCAAACTTTACTAATTCTGGGTCACTGAGAACGAAAATGATGCTTAAAATTGTTGATTGGCTCTAGTTTTCAAGATATGCTATTGGGTCAGTATATATGACCCTTGACTTGGGAATGGCGGAGGATAAGTGAGTTATAAAGGAAAGGGATCTCAATTTAAACCAGAAATGAGTAAAATATATCTTTGACTGGATCTATGAATAAATTTATGACTGGGTTTGGACAGTACTTGCTTTTTAGGCAAAACAATGAATGATGCAATCTGAAGCTGGTATTGCGTCATACATGATATGAATTGCATCATGTTATTCCTAGAAGTCATGGATGATGCAATCATAACGAAGCTTACATCACTCTGCTGAACAAATTGCCCTATATCAGCTCTAGAAATCATACAGTGTCGTGCTCTCTTATTTGTCAGTGTTTGATTTTGCAAAGGGACACATTTCTGTTTTGCCAAAGTGAGCAGAGATGCCTCGTACTTGTGTGAACAGTGCAGATAATTTCTGCTATGTTTTTGTGGTGAAGTGACTTTTGCATCACAAAAGCGCAGTATAACCACTATGGTTAAGAAAGCCTATCACCTTTATTTTGGCTGCAAAATTGGAGATCAGGACAAGAGGTGGGCCCCACACATATGCTGCAACACTTGTGCAACAAATCTTTGCCAGTGGTTGAACAGGAAAAGGAAATCTATGCCTTTTGCAGTGCCAATGATTTGGAGAGAGCCAACAGATCATACCAGCAATTGTTACTTCTGCATGGTGCCTCCAGTTGGGAAAGGTGTGTCAAAGAAGAAAAAGTGGACTGTGCATTATCCAAACATTCCATCAGCTATACGCCCAGTACCCCACGGAGAAGGACTGCCGGTTCCTCATGCACCAGAATCATTCTCACTTGAGTCAGAAGAGGAAGAGGATGAAACTTCTGGTCCTGAACCATCAATGTCACAGGACCCACATTTTCTCCCATCCTCCTCCTCTGAACCACACCTCATAACACAAGGTGAAGTGAATGACCTTGTCAGGGATTTGGAACTACCCAAGAGTAAGGCAGAGCTGTTGGGCTCCAGACTACAGCAGTGGAATCTCCTGGCAGGTGGTGATAGGGTTTCCATGTTCCGTGACCGTCAAAAGGATCTTGTCCCATTCTTCTTCATGGAAGGTGATCTTGTAGCCTCCTGCAACAACATCGATGGTGTGATGGCAGCCCTCAACATCGTTCACGATCCAGATGAGTGGAGACTGTTCATTGATTCATCGAAGACGAGTCTTAAAGCTGTTTTACTGCATAATGGCAATGTTTTGCCATCAATTCCAGTTGGTCATGCAGTTCATATGAAGGAAACCTATGACAACATGAAACAACTTTTGAGGTGCATAAACTATGACCAACATCAGTGGCAGCTTTGTGGCGATTTGAAGGTTGTTGCTCTCTTGCTTGGTCTGCAGACTGGATACACAAAGTACTGCTGTTTTCTCTGCGAATGGGATAGTCGTGCAAGAGATTCCCACTACCTCAAGAAAGATTGGCCACTCAGACAGTCATTGGAGTCTGGGAGGAAAAGTGTTCAGCATCCACCACTTGTTGAATCAAGGAAGATTTTGTTACCACCCTTACACATCAAGCTGGGTCTGATGAAGAACTTTGTCAAGGCCATTGACAAAACACAAGCAGCTTTCAAGTACCTCCATGGAAAATTTCCAAGGTTAAGTGAAGCTAAGATAAAGGAAGGTGTCTTTGTTGGTCCTCAGATTCGTGAACTTCTTCGAGATGATGCATTTGACCATGCACTGCGTGGCAAGGAAAAGACGGCATGGAAAGCCTTCCAGTTAGTGGCAATAAATTTTCTCGGAAACAACAAGGCAGACAACTACAGGTTGTTGGTGGAAAACCTCCTCAAGGCATACAAAAGCCTTGGTTGCAACATGTCACTAAAGATACATTTTTGGCACTCATCTAGATTTTTTTCCACCGAACTGCGGAGCAGTGAGCGACGAGCACGGCGAGCGATTTCACCAGGACATTGCAACAATGGAGAAACGCTATCAGGGCAAATGGAGCCCATCAATGCTTGCAGACTATTGCTGGACAGTGACAAGAGATGCTCCATTTAATGAATACAAGAGACAAGCCAAGAAGCACTGAGTAGACACTAAATAGGACTAAACTATGTACATAATAGTTTTTTGCCTTTTGTTTCATAATAAATTTTATTTATATAACCCTTTTGCTGATTTTTAAAGTGTTACATAAACAGGACAGGTGAAATATTATCATGTAAAGCAACCATAAACACATGAAAAGACCTAGGTTTACAATTTATGATTCAAACTCTACTATCTACACAATATACAGACATAAAATGTAAAAACTTAAATATCTTAGAAACAGTAGCCAATCAGTTGTTTTAATTGTCATATTTGAATTCAGCACATCAAAATACATAATAAATAGCACATTTTATCTCTGAAGCAGACGACTTCTCAAAAATTGTAGACCAGTGTTATAAGCTTTGTAATGATACCTTACAAGAGACCTTTTGCATGAAGCATATTCCAGTTACATTATATTCACTTATTATCATGTTTTTATAAAACCATATAGACTGCACAACGTCACATTGACATTATTCAAAGGAGACAAAACTCCCCCCCCCTCCCTAGCACAACAGCACCATTACCTGGGTAATGCTGCTTTCAAAGACTCTTCCCAAGTCCCTTTTACTCATTAGGAGCAAACTGTGTTGCACTGGGCATGGTTAGAAATGTGAGACATGATCTGAAAGAGTTTCTTTATCTGATAAACTTAGACCAAGCAAACTACAGCAAAGTCAGTCCTAGAGCCTGTTTTAAGAACAAGTTTTAGACCATTCAAGGTCCAAAGCCTATTCAAAAGTCATCTGTATTCTGGTGCAGTCCTTGGATTTTTTTAAGGAGAGGTTGTTCCTGTCTTCTTTGTGGACAAACAGGGAAACAGAAATTCACAGATTGGTAATGGAAGGCATCCTTGTATAAAGAGAATTTGCAGGTGATGGCTGTAAAACTTTGTGAGGACTACAAACAGGCAGTGAACAAGTTTCATTATGGGAGTGTCCACACAAACATTTAGTTTGTGGTAAGCTGGGGTGGGAATCAACCCACACTAGTTTACCAGATATTAACTGTGTGGACCCTGCTTATGTGCATTAATAGTTTGTTAATGCACTCTGGTTTAGTCCCATTTCTAAATTAGCATAATGTCGCTTCCCCTGGATTAAGCGCTTGTTTACCATTCCAGCTGGAGCTGAACTATGAACATTTGTATGTAAAGTTGGACAAAGAATTGTGGAAATTTATGACAATTAAGCACAGACATAAAGGCCTATTTATTCCAGACAGCCTCTCAGAATCACATAAATGCATTTGAAAGGATAATAAAGGTTAATCCATACAGCCATCTACTTTGATGACATCATCATCATGAGCTAAAATGACAAGGAACACCTGGAAGCCTCCAAGAAGATGCTGGAATGCATTCTGAAAGTAGGGGTGAGACTGTAGAAGAACAAGTGCACATTCTTGTGGGATTCTGTGACTTATTTAGGGCACCAGCAATCGAAGGAAGGTATCAAGTCAATGCCAGAAAAGATTCCAGCAATTTTGGAAGCGTCTGACATGACGTCAGTGACTGCACCGAGGAAGCAGCTAGAGTTACTGAACTATTATGGGAAATTTCTGGCAAGTTTAGCCTCCTTGTTACATCTGCTGTCAAATCTATTGGGAGACAGGGGGTAGGGTTGAGGCAGAGGCTGATTCTTCAAGAGTCAAATTGAGCACTTCTCCCCACAGACATTTTGTTGCATTGTCATTGCCATTAAGTATCCTTAGGGCCTTACAGCACTGAATTCCCTGGCGGCTAACCAGGAATTACCCTCCTCAAAAGAACAGAAATGGAGGAGGAGCACAAACTGCCCTTCAGGTTTCCACCCCCACAACAGAACATTTTTTTAGTCCTAACTGACAGGATATGTGAGTGCCCTCTCCACTTGTGGCTTTCACAAGGGGCACTTCCTGTTTGGTTGCCATGGAGCTGTAAGCAATATTCAACAGCTCTTGGTTGCTTCCTCACCATGCAAAATCAGAAAGAAAAGCTTTACAAAATTTTCAACGACATCATATGCAAAAATTGATGATTTCCCACAAATCAACTGCAGGAAGAAGCTTTGGGGCATGGATGGCACTAGTGAAATATTATTTCTGCAAACTGTGATTTGTAATTTGCAAGCATTGTGGCAGCTTATGGTGAGGGAGTGAAAGAGGTTACCATTTGACATTGCCCCTTCCCACAAAGCACTTACCTCAAGTGTGTTTCCCTTTCAGCTGCTTTTAACTAATTTTCTAGTGAAAAAGCTAACCCAGGAGATGTTCAATATTCAGAAGTTAAATTTTATAAAAGACTGAGTTAAAATTGACTGCTGGAAGATAAACTTCTGCTTAAATGCCAGCTGGACGTCTGGGAATAAGGGCAGGGAGAGAGATCCAAATAGTCCATAGAACATCAAAATGAAAGAGTTAGAAAAAACTGATGAATATGTTCAAAACAGTAAACAAGTGGCATTCATAACCTGTTCTCTCCTATTTGACAAGGAACTAACTTTTCAGACTGGAAGCATATATTGCATAAAGCCCACTAAAATGGTGGTTTATTTAAAAAATGAAATGTAAAATCAATAAACCTTACTGTAATAGCAACAAGTCATGACAGGTATTGCATTAGTAGATTAGTGAATTTAAATGTTTGATGCACACTTACATATGCACCAATCACCTACTAATAGGATGCAAGTCTTTTTCTGTTAGAAAGAAGGAAGGTTTTTTATGGTACATTATACTTTTCTCAGTTAGGCTTTAAAGTATGTTGTGGAAAGGCTGGTTTCCTACAATCTGACATGCCAAATTTTGCCCTCGATTGTGTACATGCACATATGTAACTGCTATTTAACTCATTGGAACTTATGAGCAGGCATGCAAGTGCAAAATTTGCCTCCTACTTTCCTAGCCAGTATTTCATAAAAGGGATTCTTGACCAAAGAGAGAGGCTCTCTTTTCCTTTCACCCTCTAACTCCATGCATGCATGTCTTTTTCTATGCAAATTAACTGTAATTCAGAATCCTAGGTTGGAAAGTAGTTTCTAGTTTTGCAAATCTGGCCAATTTGTCCAGGCCATAAATGCTGCAGCTGTTTTATGTTCCACTGAATTTTAAAATGAGATCATCATCAACCATAATCGTGTTTTGCAATTAAAACAAAATAAAATTCTAAAATAAAACATAAGGTTGCACTCAGTTCATACTGGAAATGGTAATGTCAGTCGTGAATCTCTGTGTGTTCTTTGAGACATGACATTAGGTAAAGGTCTATGAGCACTAGTACATACTGTACAACAAGACTGAAAAGTGACTCCTGCAGGGAATTATGGGAGCTGGATTTAGTACAAAACAAAGCCTACACACTTTTACTACAATAAAATAAAACTCCAAACCCACCCAACTTCATTTTAGACTACAAACACTGCATCTTTGTCACCAAGGTAATGGCTCTATAGTCCACTTGTTCACTTCAGTCTGTGGGTCAGTAGTTTCCCACTAGGACTCTTATTTCCAGTCATTATAATATATGTCTATTCAGAGCTGAACACTTTTCAGTTGGCTCATTCTCACTCTATGTACATGAGCGTCAGTTATAAAATGAGAGCCAGTGGAATGACTGGATACATTGGGCCAAACTGTCAATTACACTGGACTAAATCTGAAGTGACTCCTCTGTTATCAATGGAGTTGTTCTATATTTATTCCCAGTGTAATTGACAGCAGAATATGCTTCATTGTTCTTTATGCTTACACATTTAAATGTCTGATTCATTTAAATTATCTGAATGTGGAACCTCCCAATTGTTTCCTTCTGAAGTCTAATTCTTTATCTGGGCTGGTCATCACTCAATCTAGTAGCAATTACTGTAAGGTGGGTCACTTCATTTTAAAAGATTGCAAATCTGATCTATTACCCCAACTCTGCTATAGCCACCAGAGTGATATCAACTCCGGAACAGCCTGAGTAACTTGGCTACTCGTGGGTGGAACTAGGGATGTAAAAGTTTAACCGGTTAACTGATAAGCTTGATGCTTATCAGTTTCAGTTCCGCTGCTGGCCCCAGGCACCCGGGGTCCCGGCTGCCGCCCAGTGCCCAGGACTCTGCTGCCACCCGGCATCCCGGCTGCTGGCCCCAGGGCTCTGCTGCCTGCCCTACTGGATTCATTATATGTTATAATATCTATATTGTCAATTCAGATATATTACTTACTGGTGAAGTTTATGGGATCTTATCTTGCAGGGTTTTTAGAGAAACTAAAAAGCACACGTGACCAGAGTCTTCATCTTGTAAGGACAGGAAATTGATCTTGTGATCTCTGGTTAATCTTCTTTTGGAAGGTGAAAATGGTCCTACCAATATGTCCTTGTTTTACCGCCCCAAATACAGCGTTAATACTATGGATGTGAGTAAAAATCACTGCAATAAAACATCTAACCCTGCGCTCCCGGCCCCTGCCCGCCCCTAGCTTTGAACCCAGGCTCCACTCCCTTACCCCTGTCCATGTCCTCCCTCCTGGAGACATGACTATGCTCCGAGCCCCAGCTGGGTGGGAAGGACAATAGGAGGGGGCTGGCTTTCAGCAACCCCACTACTAAAAATGTTCCGGCGCCACTGGTTCACACTGAATCTACCGCACATATATATTATCTTTGTCAAGTGCCTTTATGAACAACAAAAACAAACAGTCTTATGTGTAAAACTAAAACCCACTTTTTTGTTTAACTTTTTACATAAATATCCCTGAGCCGTCTAAAAACACAAAAAGTCCAATTAGAATTCCAACTATACTGATTTTTTTAAAGAAAAATTAACATGTTTACATGTTCTAGTGTCAGTCTTGTGTGCAGCCCATTAACAGTAAGGCCAGTGTTGGAAGACACACGTTCTGCAGGCACAGATGATCCTGGAATGCACAGGTAACTCTTGGCCAGTTTTCCAAGCCTTGGAAAACACTGCGCATGGACCTTCCGCTACTCCAGTGGACTGCATTCCAATGTAGGACAGGGTGCCCTGAAGTAATTTTCCAGTTTGTTTTCTACTGCATTCTTCTCATTCTCCTTTTTGGTGTAATCTTCACCTAAAAGCATCACTATAGCACTCCTCTCAGTTTCACGCATTTTTTTCAGCACTGGCTTTATTGGCTCGTCCAGTTCAGCACTTCTTGGTTCAGCCCTGGCACGCGGAGGTTCTTCTATTTCTAACCTCGATGCTAGTTGCAGAAGCTTTGATTTAGCAGCGATCTGGACAACAGGTGAAAGAAACCACATGTGTTTATGGCGTGGATCTAACAAGGAGGCAATAAGTACAGGTTTGGAAGTTATGGCAGGACCGTTGGGTTTCATGCAATGCTCCAGAGAGCGACGAACAGCAGCCTTGGAATCAGCAACTTTTCCATTTTCGACAGGAGCTTTGCTTCTGAGGTGAGTTTAGAGAAGACAGTTGCAAATGGGATAAATATTTGAAATTGACACTGACTGTTCAGCAGACATGGCAGTTGTAGCACATTTTAAAGTGGAAAGTCATGGTAAGATGTCCTCTATGAATGGTCATTGCTTATCTTGTAGCTGAAGCATTTGGGCATCAGATGGTTTTGTTACAGAGCTATCTGAAAGCGCAGTGGTGATAGCCCACGCCGGGATGCTGGGTGGCAGCAGAGCCCAAGGCGTGGGGCCGGCGGTGGGGATCCCCAAGTGCGGAGCCGGTGGCAGGGCCCCATGTAAAACGTGGGAGTGCTGCAGCACCCCCACACACATACCCAAGTTCCCCAGTTAAACGTTTAACCGATAGAATTTTAATTGGTTACACGGTTAGGTTTTTTACACGATATTTACATCCTTACATGGAACACAGGCAGCCCAGGCAGGTTAAATCCCCCCCACCTGCAAGGCCAGGACCAGACCATATAGATTTCCAGGCAGCTTCCCCTGCAGGTACTAAAGTGGCAACCACAGACCTTCCCAATCGTGCAGGATGTTGGGTTCAGTGGGTCTGCATAAACTGAATCTATATCAGGCTAGTGCAGAAACCCCTTCCACAGGGGGTGGAGGTGGTAGACAGGCGCTCTCGTCTGGCCGCTGCAGTGGTATCGCCATCACACGGCCCCAATGCAGGCATGAAGTGTTGCTGAGGACCTCATTCTGGCTTTCTGTACCACAGATGAATTTCACTCTCTGTGACCCTGGCTAGATCACTAAGTCACACTCTGTGCCTCTTTACCTACTTGTAAAGTGGGCAAATGACCTACCCTCTCAGGGTATGTCTACACGGCAATGTGTGCAGCACAGGTAGACACACCAATGTTAGCTTTAATGTAGCTAGAACGGGTAGCAACAGTAGAGAACATATGATGGTATGGGTTGTACTTAGGCTAACCACCCAAACACAAGCCAGTCAGGGATTCTGGATATATACTCTGGTTGCTAGCCCACACTGAAGTCCATGACACCCCTTCTTCACTACAACTGTTACCTGTGCTAGCTAGATTAAAGCTAGCATGGGTGTGGCTGCCCATGCTACAATCACACCTTCACTTTGCAGTGAAACCAAACCATCCGAAGCATTGGGAGAAATAAATCATTTACATAACATCCCAGGAGGGAAGGCACATATACAATAATACTATTCAACTCAAGTCCTGTTTATTACTTTTATTCACCCAAGTAGCCCCATTGACCAACATGTGGAAGCTGAGCAGAATTAGAGCCAGAATTTTTTTTTTTTCAAAGTTATTTTTTTGGAAGGACAAATCAAGCACACATTACTTTCTTCATTTCCTTTAAATTATAAAGTTTTAAGTTAAGTTATAAAGAGAAACCCAACAACACCAAGTTGTCAAAGGGATGGTTAGCCACCAAAAATATCTATTTGAATTTCCTGTCCTGTCCCAGGGAAGCTGTGCTGTTCAGTGAATGTGACCATGTTTTTCTAGGATTAAAAGCAGTACTTGCAGCAACTGTATGCAGGAAATGACACAATATTTGAGATTGCAGCAAAGAGTCCCGTGGCACCTTATAGACTAACAGACGTATTGGAGCATGAGCTTTCGTGGGTGAATACCTACTTCGTCGGATGCATGGGTACGTCTGTTAGTCTATAAGGTGCCACAGGACTCTTTGCTGCTTTTACAGATCCAGACTAACACGGCTACCGCTCTGATATTTGAGATTATTACACAAGAAAGCATTTGGGTAAACGTATTCTAACACTTCAGGCCATCATCTTATTACCTCAGCACTGACAAAAGCAGATGAAAACACTTAAAAAACAAATGCCGTGACATATACAAAGCTGATAAAATGAAAAGCGCCTTGTACATACGATGGCTCAGACATGTTTTTAAAATAAAATCATCATTCCACTTCTAAGTTTATAGCTGCTTCACTGCTGTTGAACTCCTTGCCTCTAAAGAAACCCCATTCTTCACAGGCAATACTCATATCCTGGGCAGTTGTTGAAGCTGTGGTGAACTTTCATTTTTTTTCCCCAGCAGAAACACAAAGCAACCCCAAAACAGAAGAAATTCAGATTGTCCTCTCACTCCAGATGGTCCTCCTTCACCACACCTTTCAACATTAATATTTATTATCCCTAGAACTAGGCAAAAGCCAACCAATGACTGACCTGTATGTTGTGGCTGGACATCTGTGCTGTTGGCTTTAGAATAAAGTATCAAATTCTAAGCAGAATGATTCAACCCAGGCAAAATAGCTTTGTTTAAAGTGATCAAGTTGTGATTTGGGGATGGAGCCAAAGGGGTTAGGAGGTCAAACTCGAAGAACAGGCTTAGAAATCAAAGCATGGAGCACTGACTTCTTGTAAGTATTGTGACAGGGTGAGAGCAAATTAACTTCTTTAATTGGCTGCTGTGGGGCCCTTCTACAGACCTTCTTGACTAGGCTGGAGGACAGCCAATAAGTCAGAGACAGTTGTTTTGGCAGAAACTGGGACCAAGCTAATTTTGCATTGTGTGCATTTTGCTTTAATAACCACCAACTCCTTCATCATACTCATCGTGATACGAAGTGTAATTCTCCTAACCAATTACATTTCTCCCATGTCATTCTTCTGTGGAGATGGGTGGATTAGTATGCAGGTATCTGCGGTAGCAATTACTATGAGAATGCAGTTTATCTCCAAAATTGGCAATCATGTCTTCTAAAGATGACTAGATGATTTCTTTTGTTGATTACTAAGAATTGTTTTAAGATCTGATGAAAGGGAGATGCGAGTTTGGAAGAAGATCTGACATTTCCCCCTCCTCTGCTTATGTAAAGAAGTAATTTGTATCGTCAACAATTCTGTTTATCTTTACCATAAAACTACTCACTAAAATGCAACTGACAGCTTATAGACCCAAGCCATTTATGGTCATACTAGTAAAAACTGACCTACTGGAACAGAATGCTTTGGTTGTTTTTGTCAAAATCCCATCAGTTATCAAACTGAACACACACTACAATGCATTCTCAACTAGTACTAGCCCTTCCATTTCCTAATGTGAGCAACAAGCAGATTGCCATCTACTTAACCACTTAATAGGCATCCCGCTCAGATTTGCACATGTGATTATCAAGGTCCTTACCACCTTTAACTAATGGGGCAAAAAACCACAAATCCAACCATAGACAAACCACCACCTAACGTCACATAATCCCAATTAAAAAAGGGGGTGTTTCATCACAGTGCCTGAAAAAGTTACCTGTTCACCTTTGGATACATTCAGGAATATCATCCAACATGGTTATCAACGATGAAGTATTTATTGCCCTCCAGCTGATCTGCTTTATAGTACCCACTCATCCCAATCCAATTTTCAAATCTGATGAAATTCACAGCAGGCTTTTTCTTTGGAGGTTTGGGCAATGTCACCAATTTACATACCATTCTTGATAAAATATGAAATGTCTAATCGTCCCCTCTTCAATAATCTCTTGAGTTAAATACACACAGCTCCGCTTTTTCTTCTTTCCTCATAACTCAGTCCCTCTCAATTCATCAATAATTTTTGTTGCTCTTCTCTAAAGAACTTCTAATTTGACAATTTCTTTCTAATATTGTAGTTCTAATAAATAAATAAGAGATTTTCACCAGACCAGTAGGAAAAGCTTTGTATGCAATCCATAATTAACTTTTTTTTTTAAGTGCTATTTCATGTTGCAAATTAGTTTATACATTTGCTTTTCGCTAACATCCCTCCTGGAAATATTTCAGCAAGAGCTTTCCAGGCTCCTCCAACTCACTGAATCAATGTGTTTCTCTGTACTAGGGCTCATCAAACACTTCTGTTGAAAAAAAATTTCCTCCAGCTCAGGAAAAAGAAAAAAAGTGATTTTACTAATTTACAGTTTCATATAAAATGTTGTGATGAAAATTTTTTTTAAATTGTGCAAAATTTCCCACACTATTTTTTTAAATTATTTCCAAATGGGAAGGGGGAAGGGAGATAAGAGCGTTACTTTCTATTGTCCTTCATATTTTGAGAGACTTCACACATGCGCATATACACACACACACACACACACACACACACACACACTTTTCCACTCAAAAAAAGGGGATGAATAAAAATAATCTTTTAAAAGTGTGAATTTTCCCACAAAATTAAATTAAAAAAAGACTTCCATCCTTAACCCCAGCCAACAGTGAACCTCCGCTTGGTTCTTTAACATTCCTAGTTCCTCAAGGCTACCATATCTGCTGGACTGAAAGTAAAGAATCTCTCCACGCAGAACAGATTTTGTTCCCTAAAATTTATTCTTTTCTGCGTTACCCATTAGATTCAGATTTCAAATGCACAAAAAAAAAAAAAAATCCATTCTACAAACTAGAAAATTATGAGCTCAAATCTCTCTTGGTTCACTGGCATTAGATTCCCAACAGCAAGCCCCAGAAAATCCTTTTTCTGCTGAACTGATCCACTTCCCTTCCCAGTCTGCTTTATTGTAATCAATACCACCTTCTAATCGACATTGGTGCAATATCAAAGCTTGCATCCTTCTCTTTTTGGCTTACCTTTACCGGATACCATTTACTAACTAGATGGAAAAGTTTTACAAAAAATTAATTATGGGCTTGGATACACAAGAATATCATCCAAATGTGATTCACATATACAGGGCATCTATTTTTCTTTTTCATGTCATCTGGAAATACAAATGATCTCTGCACTGCCTTCTGAACTCCTTTATCTGTGTCTTAATTTCCCCTCTTAAGAAATGCCAGCACATTTCTGTAAGGGAAAGTATTTTTCATGGAGATGCCCATAGTAAAACTGTAAATACAGTACAAAATTCTGAAAGGTGCTGAGCACCTGTGATTTCCCAGTGAAGACATGGAAGTTGCAGATGCTCAGCACCTATCAGAATTTGGCCCAGAGTGGTGGAAGCTTTGAGCTGTTATTCCCGCTGATCTTGGGGACACTGCTAGGTGCTCAGCACTTTTAAAAACAGGCTACTTATCTGTGTCTCTAAATATGAATTTAGGAACCTAAAATTGTAGACTTATTTTAGAAAATCTTGGCTGTATTGCTAAAAATCATTGCTGGATTGTGGCAGCAGTATTCTTTTAATAATGGATCCTTGTTTAAAGTTAGATCAGAATCTCCCATCTTCACTTAAAATGATCATCAACTACACTTAACATTTTCTTTAAAACTATGATTTTTTTAAAATCTTAATCACAGGACAAACTCTTATTGACAAAATCCTTTTTGAAGACTCACACAATTTAACAACGTTTCCATTGTTTTTCTTTTTGGCAATAGAAGATTAGACAAAGATGGTTTGGGGAGTTTGTTTTATTACTATTGCAGACACAAACATACCCAGGCACTTGCACTGTGGCATTGCTGGGGATGTCAGAAGGAATGTGCACAGCTCTAGTAACTAACAAATGTCTATGGATTCAATGTTTTGGTGCCTCCTTTCTCTAGTGGCATAGTTTGTTAGGTAACTGCTGCTATGGAACACTAAGGCTATGTCTATACTACCACTTATGTCAGTATAACTTACATCGCTCAGGGGCATGAATAAGCCACCCCTGAGCGACATAAGTCACACCAACCTAAGCACTGGTGTGGATAGCGTTATGTCAGCAGGAGAGCTTTCCCTGCCAATATAGCTACCGCTGCTCATTGGGGTGGATTAAATAAATCCACAGGAGAGCTCTCTCCTGTCAGCTTAGAGTGGCTACACTAGAGAACTCGGCCAGAATGGCAGCGTGCATGGTATATTCTGGTGCTATCACAGGCAAAGGAGGATAGTAACTGGATGGTCCAGCGGTTGGGGGACTAGCCTAGGATTTAGGAAACCTGGGTTCAATTCCCTGTTCTGTCACAGACTTCCTGTGTGATCATGGGCAAGTCACCCATTCTCTCTGTGCCTCAGTTACCCATTTGTAAAACAGGGTTGATATATTAAGTACCTAAGATAGATATTAAAAACATCCCTTGGAGCTCCAGAGCTGGAAAAGGACGACTCATACTTCCTCTCTGATTCCACACACAGTGTCATGGGGAAAAGCTTAAGAGCAGCCACTACACAGGCATTACCAGCCGTAATGGATAAAGGTGGTTTGCATGCCTGTCCCACTTACCTACCTACCCACACCACTCCCCTCCTAGCTGCCATGTGCCTCAGGCATGCTCCCAGCATCCAGGCATCATCCACTTTGACATTATAGTGAACTTGAGAATGCACAGCTGGAAGAAAGGCTACGTGTTCGCTGTCACAATTGGGTACAAGAGGCGATAAGAGCACAAGGGCCTCTTTCCCAGTGCACCCACATGGGAAGGAGCCAGAATGGGGCTGATATGTTCTCCAAGCTTGAGGAGCAAGTGTGGCAAGGCAACACTCAGCACTCTAAAAGGACAGTGATCAGGCAGGCTGGTGACAAGTTCAGGCACTGTCTGTCCTGAGCCAAAAGCTAAGAGGCTGCACTGGGGGATGAGAACATAGCCCTTTTTTAAAGGTTTAATACATATTGGACACAATCCTATGGCTGTCCCCAGCACTCCTGGAGCCATCTGCCCATCTCTGTCCTGTGCAGGCCAAATGCCTCTGGCCACTACTGCTCGCGTGCTAGGCCACCTCACACTGCACATCACTCTGGGTCTCAAAGTCATAATTTCATGCCCAGTTATTAGTGAAAAGTGCAGTTAACAAGGGTAAAGGATTGAATGGATAGTATGGGGTAATGCCATATAATCAACTCCTCTGATCCACAGCAGGCAGCCAAACTGTGGATTAACTGGCATTACCCTGTGGCCTGTTGTGCTTTAATGGTAAGTATGTCTAAAGACATTGTACTTGTATACATAATCTGCTTCTGACTATTAAGCACACAGCCAGTCTGTTTTCTAAACCAATCAGAACTCAGATTTTCAATAATGACACAATGAGCAGCTGTCACGTTATGGTACCATTCCACGGATTCATTGCTTTTGCTTGCTGCAAGAAACCATTATTCTGTGACACACTTTGCTGATGATGTTAGAATTTACCATCTTTATTGATGATAGGATCCATAGAGCCTAAGAAAAATACATCCACTCACTCCACAACTACTTCTCATTAGTCTACATTATTTTGAACTACAATATTTGCAGATGGAGGGCATGAGAACAAAGATGTTTTGTTAGAACATTGGATGGTGCAGTGAATAGCTGTACTGAGATGCACGGCCTTGCATCCATCAGTCACTGATGCCTATCTATCCCAATTTGCTAACCATCACAAATGGCACTAACTGTCATCCTTGTTGGCAGGCTCAGCAAGGACAAAGAAATAAGTGACTATGGAGGATTAAGTATCAGAGGGGTAGCCGTGTTAGTCTGGATCTATAAAAAGCAACAAAGAGTCCTGTGGCACCTTTAAGACTAACAGATGTATTGGAGCATAAGCTTTCGTGTCGGACGAAATGGGTATTCACCCACGAAAGCTTATGCTCCAATACATCTGTTAATCTTAAAGGTGCCACAGGACTCTCTGTTGCTTTTTATGAAGGATTAATTTATCTCTCACTCAGTTATGAATCTGTGTCCTCCTAGGGGTCTTCCTACACTCTTGTTCAGGGAAGCTCTTTTGCCTGTTAGTTGAATAGTGGCCAGTATCTGTCATGGAGTCTTAGCTGGATGCAGGAGAGCCTCATTAATAGGTAGTGCCATTCTGGAGGGCATTGGTGACTGCAAAATATCAAGCAGTCTGTGGGAGTCTCTGGGATGATTTCCTCATCTACACTAACCTCTAACTCCTCAAACATCTCCTTCTGCTGTGAAAGGATAGAGGGACGATGTGAAACCCTAGTCTCCCGCAGGGAGGGTACTGGTGTTCTACTGAATTGTTGCCAATAGGCAACCCACAGGTCACAATATGGCCATTGCAGAGATGCATAAAGGAGCAGAGGTAGCATAGAGAGTCCGCTCCACCATCCTGTGGAAGGGGGAATTCCCAAAGGGGTATGTAGGAGAACTGCTAACAGAAATCAAGGAGACTGACTGGGAGTCCTCTTCTTCCTCCACGTCCTCACATTGGGGCACAGCCAATGAGAACAGAGTCCTGTGCTACAGAGTGCCAACTCAGAGACCAAGGTCTTGGTACCATGACAACAACGGGGACTCTGGTTCACCTGACACAGAGATCCCTGGAGTATTAGAACTCCTGCATTACCAGAGAAAACCCCGGTACCAACACCATAGCTGAGGTTGCCATGGCAGGAGTGGACAGTAGCAGTAACAATAAAGGAACCATGAGCTTTGTCAGACACTTACTAGGTACCAAAGGTACCGCTTGTACAGGCATCCCCAGCTGAGCTACTTGCATTGGCATTAATGGCTGGGTTAAAGCACACAACAGAACCAATGGGGGATGTTTCAGTACTGATGACGGGGCCGAGCTCGACGATACCCTGTGCTTACTCTCCTTACGAGTGGAGGGTACAGGCACCTTATTAGAGTCATGCTTCCTCTACTTGGATCTCTGGGGCTTCACGGGCACCAGAGAAAAAGTGTCCTTGGCCTCAACAGTACCCTTGAAGACAAGGGACCTGGTCTTTTTGGGGGCTGACTCCTCAGAGACAGAGTCCATGCTCTTCTGTTTGAGAGTCTTGCTAGGATATTCCAAAGGCTTCCCCCCTTTCTTAGGAGAAGCATTCCTCGAGGCTGACTGGCCACTGGATCTGTTCAGGGACAGATGTATGGGGCAGAGGGGGGTCTCCTGACCTGGCTCAGAGGCCAGGGAATGTTCCATCGTCAACATCCTGAGCTTTATCTCCCTGTTCTTCCTAGCTCTGGACTTAAGGGCTATACAAAAGGAGCACTTCTAGGAGATGTGGGACTCCCCCAGGCAACAGACACACTTGGACTGTCCATCGCTCACTGGTATAGCTGACAGGCAGCATTTGAAGCCCGGCAAACTAGGCATATCCTGCCAGGAGAGGACAAGTCTCCTGGGGGAAAAGAGAAGGAACACAGTCCTCTCACCTTAACTAACTAACACTAACAACAACTCTAAACTAAAAGGATGGTGTTTGCCAGAAGTTGGAGGTGGATGACAGGGACACTAGTTGAAGAAAAGTTATTTTTAACCAGATACATTTACAACTGTGTCACAGGCATCCCCCCCACTCTCCTTTTCCTATACATGAGATTCAGCTTCAAGAATTCTTCCTTATTATCCTCTCCACCTCTAGACAAGATATAAACAAACAGAGAAGGAGCAGGCTGGAAAGGAAGAGCAGGGTGAGAGATTCAATTTTTGTCACCCTTGAGAAATGTACTCAAAGGTTTACTGCAAAGGGACTAAAAGTAAAAAGAAAGTGGGTGGGGTGGGGAGGGGGAAGTTGTGAGGAAAACATGTTCTGATTTCAGTACAGCTTAATCTGGTAATTTCCCAAAGTAAATTGTACCTGTGTATATTAGAAGTTAGTACTGGTGTAACTAATTCAAAAGTCTAGAGTTGGAAGGTGTTGGACTACAATAATATTACACATGAAGGCTAGAAATAGGGCATATTTGTTAAACAGTGAGAGTATTTAACCATTAAAACAACTTCCATAGAGATGTGGTACATTCCCCATCACTTGCAGTCTAAGTCAAGACTGAAAACTCTTTTTCGGAGCTATCCAAAGCTCAAACAGCAGCTATGGGCTTGATGCAGAGATTACTGGGAGAAGTTCTTTGGCCTAAATTAAGCAGGATGTCAGATTATATGATCAGCATGGTTCCTTCTGGCTTTAAGAAATAAAAATAAAAAAAATTATGAATGTCATTTCAATCTCAAAGAAGGAGACTAATAATGAAGTAGTGGAGGCAAGAATTACAGTCAGACCGAAGTAGTGGCCTGCATACATATACCACCTTTTAAACTTTAGCTTGTGGGATATAACAAAAATAAAATAAATTTGTAAAAAAAATTCACAGCATAAAAAGTGTTGGCTAAATTAGAATTTGGATGGGAGAGCTACAGGAAGCAGTACTGGTTACTCAATAGGTGGTTTTATTCCTTTAAGGGTATGTCTACGCAGCCCGTGGCAGTAAGCCTCCCAGCCCAGGTCGACAGACTCATGTTCGTGGTGGGGCTCACGCTACTGCACTAAAAATAACTGTGTAGATGTTTCAGATTGGGCTGGAGCTCGGGCTCAGAAGCCTAAAAAAAGGGGTGAGCTTGGAGATGCAACTTCACAGCTCTGTCTACACAGCTATTTTTAGCGCGATGATCCAAGCCCTGCAAATCCAAGTCCATCAAGCCAGGCTGGGAGGCTCATTGCCAGGGGCTGTGTAGACATACCCAAAATAACTCTTAACCCAGGAGCAGTGCTGTATCGCACAGTAACAGCATGGTGCTTGTTGGGAGTGTGTTGTTGAAAATGCCGATTTTGGATAGCGGGGTCATTAAAAAGCCCAGAGCATTTTTTCCCCATGAGAGGAGGGATGCTAATCCAGGTGTCCTGGCTACAACCCAACTCTAGTAATTATGTTCAATCTACCTAAATTCCTCATTAAGTTTAAATTCAATAGCTTCCTCCATTTGCTGTCCTAACCTATTGTTTAGCAGTGGTAAAACAGCTGCTGTATTTCACCCTAGAGGGGGTTGCCACGGAGACTCATATACATAGTGTAAGTATTCTGGGACCTATCAGGATTACCATCACTAGATAAGTGCAAGCAATATCCGCATTATTATTACTAAATTATTTATATTACAATAGCAGCTAGGAACCCTAGTGAATAACCAGGGCCTAGAGTTGATTCAAAATTGGGAAAGTTTTGTCCCCCATGGAACATTTTTGAAATTTTCCATTTTTTGACCAGCTCTATCAGGGCCCCATACAAAAGTAGTACATGCTTTTTTAAAAATAAACCACAGCTGCATAAGGTTTAAGTCTTGAAAATTACTTGAAAAGGGTAAGAATTATCCATTTTACTAAAGTCAGTGCAAACACCCTCAGAGGAATGGTTTCAAGTAACATTAACTTCAGTGTTTCAGCACTGCAAGTAATTCTATATACAGCCTCCAAAACTTCTCACCAATAAGTAGCCAAGCTAGCACATGACCAAATTATGGAAAGAAGGCATCTTCTTGACGGCTTCACTTCCAGTAACATGCTGAAATTAATAAATTACACGGTACTCATTTGGCTTACATCCAACACTGCCGATGTAAGATCATGTCGTGTACAACTCTATGGGCCGGATCATGTGCTGCACAGTTAGCATTTACAAATGAACTTTTCCATTCCTCCTCTGTAACACTAGCTCCAGATTCCTGCTCTCAAGTATCCCAAGATCCCAACCAGTTACAAACCAAGGGTTCCAATAGCATGATTAATGTGAGCTTATGTACAGCTGAAAATGTTCTTCTGCCAACCTATTTCCACAAGAGAGCCTCACATTAATTTGTGACACAAACGGAAGTGGGAGACCATGTAACACAGAAGCTTCAGCAATCACTCAAGCTGGATTTTTGGCTAATCCTTCCTCAGTTTACTAGTGCTATCAATATCTAAAGAGGGTTCAGAAATACATTTGAAAATAGAGGTACAACACAGCCTCCCTCACTAAGCATGGCCATGCAGATTGTTCTGGTTCTATTACAAACACCCTAAGCAGCTCTGGATAACAGGAACAGCACAACAGCTGTGCCACTGACTCAGGTTAGCACATGCATTTTTCCTTTAGTACAGTAACATACTTTTTCCCCAGAGAGGGACCATATCTTTTATTTCTTTTAGTGGTTATCTGGCCAAAGGCAGATTAAATAAATTCCAGGTTACTGCTCTAATGGTATGTTAAAGTATCTATTTCAGGTGGTTATAGTAACCTTTCCTAGTTGATCTAGTTACTTTATGATGCATAGACATTAGATATATCTTTCTTCCACTAATGTTTTTCCTCTAAAAATAACATGTATTTAGCTCCTATAACTTCAAGACAGTACTTAACCGTTTTTACAAACCTTCAGGAATAGTGTGAAGCATATAATCAGGAATATTTGCAACTTTGGCTGCACATGCAATACATACTGTCCGGTAACTTTGTTTCATGTCTAGTATAGTTTGTTGTATGAAGCAGTTCTGGGTTATTAGGTTTAGGTATAAATGCAAGACATTAATCTGGCTAATAATAAATCCCACCGCCTACAGTCATACCTTATGAGGATCTCAGCAAGTCATCTGAGGGGATTTTAGAGTAAACATTTTTATAAAGACTCTAATCAGAATTCAGGAACAATGTGAGTTTTGAGGATTCTTCCTTTTCTAGGTATATGAATTCTACCTACATTTATCCATAAAACAACCAACATTTTTGTGAAAAAGGTGCTTAAGGAAGGAGCAAAATGTTAGAGGCAGGCTATCCAGGCAGAGTTTGTTTTGCTAAATTCCTTAAAGGTAGACTAATCCTGCTAGGTTCCTTATAGATTGGCTAATACCTTTTGTTTTGGTTTTGTTTCCATGGAGTAGGGGAGGGACACAAACCTTGTTATTGATGTAGAAAATACTTATTTGTTATCAGTAAACAGGGTTCCAGCTTTTAGCTTTTATAGTTAAAAACACATTTGATTTGGTTGATTAAATAAGTAAGAAAAAAGTTACAGTCTAAGTGGAGTAATATGAAAATGCAGTTCTACCTGAAGTGATGAGAGCTATACGAGAGACTGTCTGATATCAGAGCCCTATTCTTATTCCAAACCAAAAAAAAAAAAAAAAAAACAACAAAACCAAAAATATATAAAAAAAAAAAAAAAAAAAAAAAAGCCCTCATAATCCAGAACTGCTTCATGCAAACTGTACTGGACAGCAACGCTGTTGGACAATACGTACTACATGTGATGTCGTGTAAGCACACAAAGGAGCTGGGAAGTTCCAAGAAAACACAAATACTGCCAGAGATAAGTATTCATGTGAAATATGTTCACACAAAATACTATTTTTAAAATCATAACTATCATACATTACTGACCTACACATTTTACATTTGTACAAATTAGACAGTATGTGAATATTTATCTACCTTCCCAGAACTGCCCACTTCTATGCTTGTAAATACTTAGGTTGTTTGGGTTTTTATTTTAAACAATAACCATCATCACCACCACTAACATTTGCTGGTATACATACATAACAGCAACCTTAATTTAGGTCTTTGGCTTCTTGGATACTACAGTGGATTAGGCAGCCCCATCTGAATTGTAGTTTCAATTAATGAACATATCTGAAGTGTGCTGAAGGAAGAAATAACTATTTTAAATCACGTTCTGCTGTAATTTACCAGCTTTTTCAGCCTTAAATTGTGCCCTTTCTCAGTCAGCCTGAAAGTCAGAGATTGATTAACACAGATAATTCCCTAGGTACCATTCCAAATCCAATTAGTACTCATTTCCCCATATAGTCAGATACATAAAACAGATAGAACAGTTATCAGGTGGGATTCTAAAATCAAAATACTAATGCCACTTTGAGAATAATTTCAATAGGAAAGATGACAATTTTCAATTGCGTATTACTATAAATTTGCTTCATTTGCCTAGGACAGTTGATTTGGAAGTTTCCCTGCATTGCACAATGTATTTATAAAAAGCCACAAGAGGCATCAGAAAGTGTTTATTAAACAGGACGTTCTTCAGTCCAACTTCTTGGGAGGACTTTTGAATGAGCACAGGTTTCAAAGTGCTGCTCTTTTACAAGTGTTTGAAGCAATATTTTTCAATGCAAATAAACGACAGCTGCGGTTGTATTTCGATTGTCAAGTGGGAAAAGCATATTCTCATCCTTGCCAGGAGTTAGAACTAAGTAGCTGTGTAGGCTGATCACATCTGGTTTAATTCTTCCATGATTTTACCACAGCAGTTAGCTACTGTTGAATTAAAACCCAGTTGGCCTCAGGTAGAAGCATTACTTGTGAGACTTAGTTGACCCGGACTGTGGGAACTAGGCTAAACAGCTGACTTGCAAGTATGTTAGAACATGGGTGGATCTGTTCAGATCAGGACGTAGCACAGTATATTGTGAGGGTTCTCCATGGGAACAAAAAAAATTCCTCTCTCAAAAACATGGAGGAGAGTTTTCTGGTCTTTAGAATACATGGCTTTCTCGGCAACAATGAAACATGTCAAAGCAATGTCAGAAACGATTACTGGAATTTAAGAGTACAATTATGCTTTGATTTTTTGCTGCACAATATTTTTGGAGGGTAGGAGAGGTAAAGTATATTTACAGGATTTCTCTAGTTTAAACAGGAGTCTTCAGTAACAAACTGGTATAGAACCACAAAAAAAATTGTTTAAAATTTAACACATAGTAACATCAAAACAAACAAATGTTTCCATGGAGACAACTACCTAAATAAATGTTCACAAGAGAGCCAAGGCATGACGTCACCCAGGCCTGCCTGCATCCATAGTAACATGCCAGTATAAACAGAAATATTTTGATTTTTCTATAAAGTAATGTCATAGAATTAGCAATTTTATGGCAGTGCATAAACCATTTTCTTACAGTGTTAAGTGCTTGCACTTCTAAAATAAGGGCAATGATATTTATATCAGGGCTATTATTACCACCACCACATTAACTGCATCCAACAAGTGGAGCATGTGTATGGCATATCTAGTGTATCAAATTCCCCTGAGCAGTTGCTGACCCCAATAAACAAAGAAATTTATGTTCCCAAAGCAACACGTCGGAATGCTGGTCAGAGGGCAATCACATCTATTCTTCTTAGATATTTTGCTTTCCATAGCTTGAAAAAACAACACTCCCAGACCTGCTGTCACAGCCTCAATGTTTTGGTGGACTAACATGAAAATCCAGATACATTTTATATTTTTCCACTTCTAGTTAGTCATCAATTAGCCAGCTTTCTCTAGGGCCACAAGACTCACCAAACTTATCACACTGTCCCTGCAGGTACCTGGCTTAGCCATTACAAGAAATGCAGATGAACAGATTTTACAAATCAGCTGTCAGCCCTGAGGAAGAAGCGACATAAGACTGGGGGGGGGAAATCAATGAAAAAATGGTTACTAACCTTTCTGCAATGTTGCTCTTTGAGATGTGTTGCATGTGTCCATTCCAATGTAGGTGTGCGCACGCTCTGAGCACAGATGCCAATATTTTCCCCCCTTACTGGTATCTGTTGGGTCAGCTCTACTGCCCCCTGGTGTCGCACACTCATACCATTGATAAAAAGGGCCCTGCCAACCCTGTTCCCCTTCAGTTTCTTCTTGCCGACCGCCTCCAAGGCCTGGTCTACACTAACCCCCCCCACTTCGGACTAAGGTACGCAAATTCAGCTACGTTAATAACGTAGCTGAATTCGAAGTACCTTAGTCCGAACTTACCGCGGTCCTGACGCGGCAGGAAGGCTCCCCCGTCGATGCTGCGTACTCCGCTCGCCGAGCTGGAGTACCAGCGTCGACGGCGAGCACTTCCGGGATCGATCCGGGGCACTTCCGGGATCGATCCAGGATCGATTTATCGCGTCTTAACCAGACGCAATAAATCGAACTCAGAAAACCGATTGCTTACATCCGGACCCGGATGTAAGTGAAGACGTACCCCAAGAGAGGGGACAGAGGGTGGGTTTTGGAATGGAGATGGGCAACACATCTTGAAGAATAACAGTTACAGAAAGATTAGTAGCCATTTTTCTTCTTTACGTGCTTGCACATGTCCATTCCAATGTAAGTGACACACAAGCAGTTGTACTGGAGGTGGGTTTGGAGATTAAGGACAGGCCAACCATAACACAGCCTAGCTGAAGTTGGCATTGTCTCTGGCCAGTAGTGTAACGGTGTAACGTATCACGAACGTGTGAACCGACAACCAAGTTGCCACCCTGCAGATGTCATGAATTGGAAGTTATGCCAAAAAGGCAATGGAGGAGGCCTGAGACCATGTAGAATGGGCCGTTATTAACTAGGGGCAGAATACCTGTGAGTTCCTAACATGCTCGGATACACAAAGTAACCCACAACGAAATTCTCTGGGCAGAAATGGGGAGACCTTTCATTCTTTTCGCTATCGCTATGAACAGGTGAGTGGATCCACAGAACAGTTTGATTGTTTGTATGTAAAAAGACAGGGCACGCTGAATGTCCAACAAATGGAGGCGCTGTTCCTCTCTATTCGCATGTGGCTTAGGGTAGAACACTGGCAGAAAAATTGCTTGATTGCAATGGAACCGCAAGACCACTTTTGGAAGGAACGATGGGTATGGTCTCAACTGGACCTGGTCTTTGAAAAAGACTATATATGGGGGCTCCAGGTGAGGGTTCGGAACTTCGAAACCTGCCTGGCCAAAGTTATGGCCACCAGGAAAGCTACTTTCCAGGACAGTGTAACAGCGAACATGTTGCCAGAGATTTAAATGGGTCATGAGCTTTGACAGGGCAAGATTTAGGTCCCACGTGGGGGTGAGTATACCCTCTCCAGACGCTTGAGAAACCGGATGACCATGTTGTGTGAAAAGACAGAATGGTTGTCAATCTTGAGATGGAAGGCTGAGATAGCCACTAAATGTCCTTTGCTCAGTCAAGGTCCTAGACCTTGTTGTCTGAGCAGAAGCAGGTAATCTATAACAAGTTGCAGAGATGACTGCAAGGGCAGGACTTGACGTTGGGAACACCAGATGGAGAATTGCTTTCATTTTGCTGGGAAGCGTGGCTCTGGTGGATTGCTTTCTACTGCCCATTAGGACCTCACTGACTTGCTCTGAGCAAACTAGTTCCTCCGGATTCAGCCATCGAGCTTCCAGGCCATCAGATGAAGGAATGTGAGGTTTGGATGCCGCAGCCAGCTGCAATTCCTGGATATCCAGTCTGGGGGCACTGGAAGCTGCAGTGGTGTCTCCACGGACATGCCTAGGAGGATGGAGAACCAATGTTGCCTGCGGCACGCCGGGTCTATGAGGATGACCTGTGCTCGGTCCTGCTTGATCTTCATCAAAAACTTGTGAATCAGTGGGATAAGAGAAAATGCATAGTGTAGGCACCTTGTCCACTGTAACTGGAATGCATCTGAAAGAGACCCTGAGCTGTGACCTCTCAGGCAGCAGAACTGGTAGCATTTCCTTTTGGTTTGGATGGCAAACAGATCTCTAAAGGGAGTCCCCCACCATTCGAAGATGTCCTTCATGATGTCTGGATGGAGAAACCACTCGTGGTGAGAGGAGAAAGATCAGATGAGGTGATCTGCCAGCTGGTTCTGAGTCCCGGGAAGGTAAGATATCTCTAGGCTGATGGAGTAATTGATACAGAGCTCCCACAGGCGGATTGCTTCCTGGCATGGGGGGGAAGAATGTTCTACATAAACAGGCAGGGCAGGGCGCATAGTCATATTGTTTGTGAGGATCAAAATGCATTTGCTCACCAGGTGGGGCAGAAATGCCTGGCAGGCTAGATGTATTGCCCTGAGTTCCCTGACACTGATGTGCAGGGAGAGATCTTCTTGGTTCCAAAGACCTTGAGTTCTGAGGGACCCCAGGTGGCTCCCCAGCCGAGGGCCAATGCAGTGCATATCAGAGACAAGGATGACTGGGGAT
Organism: Terrapene triunguis; assembly: GCF_002925995.2. Lineage (NCBI taxonomy): Eukaryota > Metazoa > Chordata > Testudines > Emydidae > Terrapene > Terrapene triunguis. The sequence goes on from NW_020664580.1 coordinate 762,293, forward strand.
TTGAGAAGGGTAGCCCCACACATACTGTCTGGCTGTCCAGCCGCCATGTCAGCGAGTTGAGGACCCGTTCTGGAACCGTGAGCACTGAGTCCAGGTGATGGCAAGAGGGGGAGCAGACTGCGGCTAGCCAGGCTTGTAGAGGTCTGAGTCTTGGTCTCGTGTGTTGCACTACGTGTGTGCATGATGCCACGTGACCCAGGAGGCTCAGGCACTTTCGCATGGTCATGATCCGACGATCTTGAAGAGATTTTATCAGTAGGGCCCTACCTAATTCATGGCTATGAAAAACGCATCACGGACCATGAAATCTGGTCTTTTGTGTGCTTTTACCTTATACTATACAGATTTCATGGGGGCAACCAGCGTTTCTCAAAATTGGGGTCCTGACCCAAAAGGCATTTGCAGGGGGGCTGAAGGTTATTTTAGGTGGGGGGGGGGTCACAGTATTGCCAACCTTTCTTTTGTGCTGCCTTCAGAGCTGGGCGGACGCAACAGCCGCCGCTCTCCGCCGGGCGCCCAGCTCTGAATGCAATGCCCCGCCAGCAGCAGTACAGCAGTAAGCATGGCAATATCATACCAGGCCACCTTTACTCTGCGCTGCTGCCTTCAGAGATGGCCAGCCGGAGAGTGGCAGCTGCTGACCGAGGGCCCAGCTCTGAAGGCAGCAGCACAGAAGTAAGGGTAACAATACTATACCATGCCATCCTTACTTCTGCCCTGCTGCTGGTGGCAGCTCTGCCTTCAGAGCTGGACTCCCGGCCAGGAACCATCGCTCTCCAGCCACCCAGCTCTGAAGGCAGCACCGCCGCCAGCAACTGGGCAGAAGTAAGGGTAGCAGTACTGCAACCCCCCCCCTACAATAACTTGTGACCCCCCCAACAACTCCTTTTTGGGTCAGGATTCCTACAATTACAACACCGTGAAATTTCAGATTTAAATATCTGAAATCATGACATTAATGATTTTTATAATCCTATGACTGAAATTGACCAAAATGGACCGTGAATTTGGTAGGGCCTTACTTATCAGGAACACAATCGAGAGTAACCAGTCGTCCGGACATAAAGCCCATGCTTACACCAAGTCGAGTAGTGCTCCGATGAACTCTATCTTCTGAACCAGGATCAAGGTGGACTTCTGGACATTTAACAGAAGGCCCAATGCTTTGAATATCGATTGGATGAGCCTCCACTTGAGACCAGCCAGTCGTTGAGGTATGGGAACACGTGGATTCTCCTTCTTTCTGAGGAAGGCTGCTACTACCACCAGGTACTTCGTGAAAACCCGCAGGGCGGCCACCAGGCCAAACGGGAGCACCGCAAACGGACAGTGGTTTCGGTTCATTACGAACCTTAGGAAATGTCTATTTCTACATTTCAGGTTTTCCTGGTCACAGACATCCTTTAGATCGAGGGCAGCATACCAATCCCCGGGATCCAGCAAGGGAATGATGGAAGCCAAGGAAATTTTGCAGAACTTCAGTTTCTTGAGATATTGGTTAAGACACTGCAGGTCTAGAATGGGTCAGAGACCACCTTTAGCTTTCGGAATTAGGAAAGAGCGGGAATGGAACCCTTTCCTCTCAAGTGAATGGGAACCTCCTCCACAGCTCCGACCAGAAGGAGGGACTGGATTTATTGCTCCAATAAGGGCTAGTGAGAAGGGTCCCTGAAGAGGGACCAGGGGAGGAGGGAGAGGAAAGGTGGGTTAGAAAGGAATTGGATGTTGTAAACCCAGTTCTGTCGTGCTAAGAACCCAGTGGTCTGAGGTGATATGGGTCCAGGCATCCAGGAAGTAGGAAAGGCGGATGGAGAATGGGGGGTAGCTGGATCCAATACATAAGGGATTGCAATATCGACCTTCGGCATCTTGTCAAAACGAGTGTTTGGACGACCCAGTGTGTCTGGGGGCTAACTGCGTAGGGCCTGTGGAGGGGGCCTGAACCTAAATCCCCGTTCCTCCTCCTCCTCTGTCGGTTCTGCCTGGCAGTCTGCAGGATCTAACGGCTCATCTGCTGCGGCCTATACTGCTTCCTTGAACCTGCTGGTACATAAAGTCCCAGGGATTTCAAAGTTGCCTTGGAGTCCTTAAGGCCGTGCAGTCTATCCTCCCTCTTCTCCGAGAAAACCAAGGAGCCCTCGAACTGGAGGTCCTGGAAGGTCTGTTGCACTTCCTGGGAAAGCCCTGAGGACTGTAGCTGCCTGCAAGGATGCTCAAGCCATGGTCTTTCCTTACCCAATTAGAGAGGAAAACTCCAGCCTGGGGAAGTAGCTCCCTAAATTCCATCAGCGACTCCCACATATTAAAGTCACAGCACCCCAGCAGGGTATGCCTTCTGCCCAAAGAGGTCCAACTTCTTAGTATCCTTTGCTTTGGGCGTAGAACCTGGCTGTCCATGGTGATCTTGCTCGCAACCACCAATGACCCCCAGGGGGCGGGGGGCGGAGGGGGAAGAGAGGGGAGTGCGAAAAAAGAAATGTGTACCCCTTGGCAGGAACAAAGTATTTACACTCCATGCACTTTGCCATTGTCGGAGGGAGGGCTAGGCTTTGCCACAGGGCCTTAATCGGTTCCATGATGGCATCGTGCAGTGGTAGACCCACTCTAGACAGGCCCGCTGGCGAAAGAATGTCCAGGAGGCCATGGGTCACCTCCTTGACCACCTCCGCTTGGACCCCTAGGCTTGAGGCTACCCATTTCAATAGGCCCTCGTAAGCCTTATGAGATCGTCCAGAGGTGGGGAAGCCCTGGTGCCACCACGGCCTCATCTGGGGAGGAGGAAGAGGAGGCTAATGTTGGACTAGGCACCTCAGCTGGTTCTTCAGCATCCACAGGAGCCTGCAGGGCTTCCTCCTGGGGCTCGGTGCTGTGTTCGGTACTGGAGTCCGTCTCTGGGGTATCCCTGTGCGGTACTGAGGGCACACTGGCTTCCGAAACAACTGAGTAAGAGCATCTCAAGAGATGCCCTGAGGTGGGGGAAACTCCCACAGGTTCCAGAAGGGCCACCACCTGGTAGGCGGACCCCATGGATATGATGGCCAGGCTCCCGGTGAAGAACTCGGTGCCAAGGTGGGGTAAGAATGGCTCGGGGAGCAGCAGGGTCAGCTGCGTTGATGGGGGAAATATGATCCCCCTTCGAGTCCAATGACGACGAGCTACGCTGTGGAGACCAGGGCCATGCCGTGCCACTTGGTGCCTGAGAGGGTCACCAAGGAGATCTTGCAATATCAGCGACAGTTTTCCCTTGCACAGCTATTGCAGCACTGGGCAAGAAGCTGGTGGAGATTCCCTTCCACTTGGGGACACCGGAGGTGCCAGATCCTGACCCTTCGGTGAGCCCAGTACCAGCAGGATTAGCAGGCCCCACAGTGAAGGCTTCAGGAGTGACGGCACTGCAAACTGGCTGGTGTGTTGACCCTGAGGAGGCGTCATAGGGCGCTGCGGTGCCGTGGGTGCGGGCTCCTGATGGTGAGGTGCCAGGGACAAAGAGGGGCTCAGCATGGGTCTTGCTCTCTATCTCCCTTGTCCTTTGGCACAGGAGATCTGCTCTTCTCTTGGTGCTTACGGTGTTTCTTCCTGGGCACTGGGGAAGATGATCGGTGCCTAGGGACCCGTGTCGATGGAGGAACAATCTGCATCGAGGCCAAGTTGCTTGGTGCCATGCAGGGCTGGTGCAACCATTTAGGCGACCTAGGCAGTCGCCTAGGGTGCTAGGATTTGGGGGGCGCCATTTTCTTCGGCAGCGACCGCGGCGGCCAGATCTTCGGCCGCCCCGGTCGCTGCCGGCATTTAGGCGGAGGGAGTTGGGGCAGTGGAGCACGGGGAGGGCCGCCTGCAGCAGAGGGGGGGGGGGCGCGGCACGCAGGGGAACTCCCC